>NC_086447.1:246335618-246635618 GCF_028390025.1 Pseudophryne corroboree | reverse complement strand
ATTAAAGATAAAAATATACATCTTACAGTCAATGAAGGACTTAATTACAAAGACTGTTGGGGCTCTAGTAGATTGCATATGCTAGTATTTCAGGTCTCTAACACTCCCCATTCCCATGAATTTGGTTGGTTAGTAATCCCTACAAACTAGCTAGAGTATATTTTGGAAGCATTCAAGCTAGCTAGACCTAGCTAGACCTGGCCTGGTCAACCTGTGGCTCTCCAGCTGCTGTGAAACTACAAGTTCCAGCATGCCCTACTACGGTTTTACTATTGAGGAAGCTAAACCTGTGCAGAACATACTGTGATGTGTAGTTTCTGAAAACTTGGGGAGCAACAGATTGGTCAGGTCTGAGCTATGCTGTATGTGATTTGCTGGAAATACTTCACTGCTTGGTTATCCCACTCTCACAACCAGTTACCCCATGGTGGCTCAGCATACAGGAAAGATAATTGCTGATTAGTTATTGTAGATAACTAAAAATATGCGCTTTGTAATAAATTACCCCCAGTGATCACTCATTTCCCATTGTTCCTCCTAATATGGCTCTCCACAGTCATGTAAATTATGTTGTTGTGGTATTCTTAGTAATACTTTTTACGTTTGCAGAAAGCGGAGTTTGACCAACAATTTAAAATGATGGACTATGTTATAAGCCATATGACCATTAGGTGGCACTGTTTGATAGACTAGTCATGTTACCTCTTGTTTATGTTTCAGCGTTCATTGCTATAAACACTCTAGAGGACATGTCTGTTGTACAGTGCGCCATCACATATTGCCCTGCCGCGTTCCTCTGCTACGTACTAGTGATACTAAATTTCCTTCAAGGATTAGAATCGGGTTTAAAACAGTTATGTCATGTGTCATTTTAGTAAATGCTAGCACAGTTTTCATGCACGTCTTTCACACTTGGCTTAATAAAGGGACTATAAAGTCAGTGCTGAATGCTCATTATTCGTCCATTTATGGAATATTGATATACATTGACAGCACGCCGACTACCTTGTGCAGGGGTGGGGGGGGGGTGGTGGTTGGGGGGCGCTAAGAACGTATATAGCTTAAATCTACACATGTATGTGTATATGTGCTGGCGTGTGTCTGAGATCAGCAGCGGCACTGTATACCACAACTGCCATGAATAACACAGGACTCGCCATTCCCTCACCTAAGCCCGCTCCAGACTCTCTTTGTCAATTTGACAAGAGGCTGGGGATGGGCTTAGGAGAGGGAATCCGAATGCCGAGTCCCAGGTTCTGCATGGTGGCTGTGGGATACAGCAGCGCTGCAGATCCAGACACACGCCAGCACATATATTACATACAAATACACAGGTATGTGTATATGTGCTTAGCGTCCCCCCCCCGCATAAGGTCGTTGGCGCTGCTGCTGATATATATACTCCTTGAAATAGTTACAATCTCCCGGACCCCCTGAAGACCTTTGCAATTTTCCTGAGGATACCTTACCCCCGTTATGTAGCTGTTATGTGCTTGGGAAAAGGAAATATATATATATATATATATATATATACATATATACATATATATATATATATATATATATATATATATTTCCAAATTAATCATCAGTGACATTTCCTGCATTGGATTGGTTATAAGGCACAATGATCCCTATGGCTACATGTATTTTTAAAATTAAGGTGTCTCGTGGCCACTTAATATGGAAACACATGTGACTAGAACATAATACATGAACGAGCCCTGAATAGTAACCCTGTTTTTCGTCAACAAGTAGATATTGCTGAGCAAGAATGCAGCAATGTGCAGGCGCAACAGTACACGTCCACCATAATGCCACACTCATAGATGTTCCTTTCACAATCTACCTGAAATGCTTTTCTCAAAGTAGGCAAGTATAATATTATATATATATATATATATATATATAGCATATCAGTACTTGTGTACCAGAATGCGTCCATATCTAGATTTTACACTATGTTAGACTTGCATGTCCTTCGCCTGTAGGCAGCTCAGTGGGTCAAGTGTAAGATGAGTACCGTAAGGCTGTGTACATATAATTGTAGCATGTCCTGTGGAGACTTAATAGGATTTGGACGCCTCATCTTACCAGCTGTGTATTGACCCCTTTATCTTACAGTATTTCCTACATTAGCGTCATCAAGTTGCTGCCGTCTGTTCAGACCTCTTGTCATTTCCATTTGTACTACAGCAAGAAAAAAGATTCTCATTGGATTTAAAAATCAGTTCTGGAAGTTTTGTATTTCATTACATTTCATAAAGAAAATGCAGCGCTGGACATAATGTAATAACATAGTCGTTGGACATACGTATACTCATTTGTATACCTGGTGTTCATCTGATGTAGAAATTCTGCTGGGGTTTTGAATTGGTCATATTTTGAGATACATAAAATTCAACATACACATGTAAGCCACCAATTTTGGTGACATCATTTTTACATGTATGCTCAGATAGCCGACAGGTATCCTGAAACTTCTGATTGAACACAGAAATCTGATGCATTCATAAGATATGCTGGTGCTTTATTTATGTGTACGGTATTTCCAGCAAGGCCCATGAGCTCACAGAGCAGAACAGACACCTTTGTGTACAGTAGGTGCAGATGTTTGCTTCTTATTGATGTGCGCGGCTTATTGCAACCAGCAATTTGACAGCTTTGGCTTTTAACCCGGGTGCTAGTAGACCGTGGGCAGCTCCGTGGTTAATTGATTTTACCCCAAGGTTTGTATATTTATTGGTGCCTGTGTATAGTAGCATAACAGGTAATAGTACAAATTTCTATAAACATACAAATATATAAGCGTGTCATTATTCCAATATGCTGCGAAACAAACTTTGGTTGGCTAACATTGTGACATGTGTTATACCCAAAGTAATGAAGCCGTATCCATTGATATGAGATATAGGGGCTGATTTAGAGATGGACGCAGTTATGCATCTGTACGCAGCGGCCGCGTCCATCTGGTCTGCACATGTGCACTGGTCTGATCACGTGTACAGACCGCAGTGCGCGGGAGTGACCCTTCTCCTTGCAGCCACATCCTTCTCAGATGCGGCCACAAGATGACTGACAGCAGCGGGCGTTCGGAAGGCAGGGACATAGCATTTTGTGGGCATGGCGGGCCGAACAGGGGCGTGCCCGGGAGCATTTCCACGGAAGCTGTGTGATGTCACATGCAGCCGCTCCAATTAAAAAATGGCGGCAGTCCGTCTCACAACACAGGAGTCAACCTTAATTTGATGCATCCGCAATTACAGTGCAGACGCTTTGTGAGGCGGAAGCACACACAAGTGCTGGGTGGCCCCCAGCATGTGTGGAGATGGACACAGATCTTGCTGCGTCTGCAGCAATCTGCGTGCATCTCTGAATAACCCCCATATTTATGTAATTATAATTATAATTAAAGCACAACGGAATATGCTTTGCTATATAAGAAGCTGTTACTAAATAATAAATAAAAATAAATTCCTTTCAGTGTATTCCTGGGGTAATTGGCAGACCAGACAGTGGTATGTCTGCAGCTGGCATAATATTGGCACAATCACTGCACCACCAGTAGCTGGTTTAAAAAATACCAGATTATTCTTAGTATAACTAATGCATTGCAAACTGGTCACAACAGGATGAAACACGTATGGTCAAGAAAGCTTCTGAAAAACCATGTTACATATAGGTAACTAGTGTAGACCCAGGGAATTTCATCTTACATTTCATTAACTGCATGGAAACTCTCTAAAAATTATCTTACAAAACTAAAGTGCTACTAAATCATCTGTCATTTTGCTAAAACCCAGTGTACAAGTATTCAGCCTAAACATGAATTCCCGTCATCCATTAATAATTCTATTTATAATGCTTCAAAGGCTTTGCTTACTATGTACTAGCTGTAGGATGTGTTATAATGTATAAACTCATTGAAGTGACTAACAGTGGATGGTGCAGCTTTGGGGAATGTATCCTGAAGTATTTCCCTGCAAATTGTAAATTGATCCTTTTTTTTTTATTTTCAGGGTTTCTTTGAAGAAGAGGAAGGAAAGGAGTATATCTACAAAGAGCCCAAATTAACAGGGCTTTCTGAAATATCACAGAGGCTGCTCAAGTTGTATAGTGATAAATTTGGAGCAGACAATGTTAAGATTATTCAGGACTCAAACAAGGTGTGTGCTTCTGTTCATAATGAAAATGATTACGTAACCCCTCCATAAAGGCACAAAGAGAAAAAGTGTGTCTGTTTTTGCCATTGGAAAGATTTGGCTTCATATAACCACCAACCATTGCAGAGTGGAAATGTACAGCAGTTAATTCAGGCAAGATCATCTCTACGTCAAGTAGGCATTGTTATCTCTAGTTCAAGCAGGCAGGATTATCTCTAGTTCAAGCAGGCAGGGCTATCTCTGTTTCTGGTAGGCAGGATTATTTCTTGTTCAGGCAGGCAGAGTCATCCCTATTTCAGGCAGATAGTCATCTCTATCTTGTTCAGGCAGGACCATTGCAAGATTATCTCTAACTCCTGTAGCTGGGGTTATTTCTAGTTTAGGCATGCAGATTCATCTCTAGTTCATGGAGGATCAACTTGAGGTCAGACAGCCTGGATCAACTCTGGTTCATCTAGACTGGATCATTTCAGGTTCAGACAAGACCATTTCTAGTTCAGCCAGGCAATATCATCTCTAGTTCAGACAGGATCATCTCTATTTTGGGCAGACAGGGTCATCATAATTTCTGGCAGGACTGTCTCTAATTAAGTCAACCAGGATCATTTCTAGTTCAGACAGGATCATCTTTAGTACAGGAAGGCAGGATAATCTGTAGTACAAAAAGACTGGGTCATATCTAATTCAGACAGGATCATCTCAAATTCAGACAGACTGGAAATCCTTTAGCTCAGGCAGGCAGGATCACCTTTCCTTCAGGAAGGCAGGATTATCTCTAGTTCAGCTAAGCAGTATCATTTCCAGTTCTAGTTCAGCCAGGCAGGATTATCTCTAGTTCAGACAGTCAGGATTATCTCTAGTTCAGACAGGCAGGATTATCTCTAGTTCAGGCAGGCAGGATTATCTCTAGTTCAGGCAGGCAAGATTATCCCTAATTCAGGCAGGCAGGATTATCTCTAGTTCTAGTTCAGATGGGCAGGATCATTTATTTGATCCATGACAACAGTGGCATGTACAGGCATGTTAGCCAGCTCAAGCAGTTTTTATTTTATTTTTTAATCCCATTGTTTCATCTGCATTGCGTAAACCTTTTAGTTTAAATATAGTACATTTTGTGTCATGCACTTGTCTCTACGTATGGTGGATTATAGCGGTGGAATCAGAAATTTGTTATTTATTGAATTGAGGAACTGTATTTGCCTTCCTCCTATGTGCATTGTGCAGGTATCTATTGTTTCCTTGTCTAGTATCTATGGTATAGAAAAGGGAGGATTTGGGCTAATTTTGTGCATGGCTATAAATTAATTTCTCAAATCTCTTCATAGCATCTACACGTAATTAGCAAGTCATTGTATAGCTGTCACTAGTCTGCGGCAATTTCTGTTAAAGCCTATTTTATAATTCATATTTAATATTTATGCAGGTGAATCCCAAAGATCTAGATCCCAAATTTGCTTATTTCCAAGTTACATACGTCACGCCTTATTTTGATGAGAAAGAGCTGGAAGACAGAAAAACTGATTTTGAGAAACATCACAATATCAGCAGATTTGTCTTTGAGACACCATTCACATTGTCAGGGAAGAAGCATGGTGGAGTGGAGGAGCAATGTAAGAGGCGTACAGTGCTGACCAGTAAGTGACCATATATCCCTGTGTAGATATACTGCACTGCTGCTCTCCGCCTTCAGGTAACTCTTACTTCCAGGCACATTTGTTTGTCTACATTGTCCTTTCATAAAACAACACATAATCTTATGCAGGGCCACAATTAAGATTTTTGTCACAGGGGCAAGGCAGTTTTTTTTGCTACACAAGCCCTATGCTCTGGAAATGTGGGCATAGTCACTCGAAAGGGGGCGTATCCTTAAAAGGACCGGGGCGGTGAAGCAGACAGAGGGTCAAGGGGTGGAGGAGATAGTCTGTGACCTGGCGGAGACCTCATTGCCCCTTTAGAGATCCCTCATTGTAGTCCTCATTGTCCCTATAGTGATCCCTCCTTTTTACTGCACATTGTAGCATTAGGGATCCCTCCTTTTAGTTTTCAGACTCCCTTTCAGTGATCTCAAAGTATAAATTTAGAAGTGGGGGTATGGGAACTAATAAGTGGGGGCCCCTACCAGCAAAATGACAGGGAGGGGGGATGGGGGCGGCAGCAGCAACTGCACAGATAGCTCGTCTTCCTGGATCTGCCACTGCCCCATATAAGGGAAGAGCTAGTCAGGAAAGAAATGCAGACAAGTACAGGCCTGTAGCTGGTTACCCCTATGTCATTGTGAGAACCAAATATAACATGGCACACTGCATGTCAGACCTAGAAAGGTTAATATCTGTGGAGATATAAAAGTGTCACAGTGACACTGTCACTACATCAACCCTGCAGGAATAACAGTGTCATACAGACAGCTCCAGTGCTTGCACACACAACAGATTATATGATAAATCCTGTGCACACATACAGCAGATTGATGTCATTCTTCCAGTGCAGCTTGACATTCGGCACTGGCAGAGATTGGCTTCTCTCCTCCCTGTCTCTCAGCTTGCAGTGTGCTCTCCACCGGTGGCTCGGCATCTTTCAGCAACAGGTTCTGAGCCTGCTCATTCTCTGCCATGGGGAGCAGTCAGAGGGGACAGCAGCGGTGGGAGGGTTCATACACTAGTGCTCACTAACTTTCAGGAGATAGATAGAGTAGCAGGGAGGAGTCACTGGGTGGTAGGGGAGAACTTCTATAAACTCCCCATCACTTTTTTCACCAGTCCTCTGTCAGCAACAGGTGCACCTACTGTACCCAGACACAGGGCATGGTGCACAGATGGCTAATGAATATAAAGGCTAGTTGACATTTCTCCTTTTCTAAAAAGGGCTGCTCTCTCCATGTTTCAGGAGTAGGAGCCACTCTATATGCAATTGCACTCAATTTGAAAGTGGCCCAAATGTATTAAGCCTTAAAAAGTGATAAAGTAGAGAGTGATGAATGACCAGCCAACCAGCTCCTGTCATTTTTCAAACACATCCTGTAACATGGCAGTTAGGAAGCTGATTGGCTGGTACTTTATCACTTTCCACTTAAGGCTTAATACTGTATATTTGGGACAGTGTAGCAGATGTATTAAACCTGGAGAAGTGATAAAGCAGTGATAAGTGAAAGGTGATAACACACCAGCCAATCAGCTCCTGACAATTTACATATTGGAGCTGATTGGCTGGTGCGTTATCACCTTGCACTTATCACTGCTTTATCACGTCTCCAGGCTTAATACATCTGCCCCAATATTACTATTATTAACAGTTTCTTATATAGTGCAGCAAATTCCATTGCGCAATATAACTTACAAAGCAGATTAATACCATTACTGGCTTTTTTTGTCCTTCTGCACAGTTCTCTCACAGGTACCAGCATGAGAGGGTTTTGTGCAGGTTCTTCTGGCTCATGGAATAATCTGCTATAGTCTCTGCAGTTATTCTCCAAGAACCATGAATGCCGGCTGCTCTGGATACATGTTGTGTGCAAATATCTGGAGGGTACCTGGGCAAGTACCCGTCATTTTCTGTGGAGTGCCGGTTATAGTGAAACTATATACCTGTGTAACACCCCTTTACCTGGGCTCTCTGGGTAATGGTGTGTATTTAACTCTTCCCGCTTTGCAATACTTCTCACCTTGTACTTCTCTTGGTATTAGTGCCTCCACCTGAATCTTGACATGACGTGCTCTTCTGGGAAGTGTTCAATTTTGGAAACACCAGAGGGAGACTCGGGAAACCCCCTGCCCACCACGTGCTTAGACCGACCCCACTACAGGAATATATCACACGGATATGTTGCAAAAGCCACCCTGGCACATTTATTAAAGGGTCTGGAATAGCAATTGCTTTTATGCATTTATATACAAGGGACTATAGTAGATCAATAAAAGAGGACATATACCAAAGGCATAGGAACATGTTGGTCAGTAATGCACACACATATCTAAAGGGTGTATAATGCAGTAATAAGAAAATGAACATAACACATGAATCTGCTTTCTCCTGTCTGTCTGTCCCTTCCTGCACTTTCCTTTTTGTATGCAGCTAACACCCTGGCCTTTGCAATCACTGACTGGGTAATGACAACTTAAACAGCAGTATCACAAGGAATTTCACACATACCACACACAGCATTAGACAATATATCCCCCACTATAGTGCACTGTTATTTCAGAGTTCCTTATCTTCTGCATGCTATAACTTGACGGAAAAGGTACTTTAACAGGTTCCAATTGGCACTTTCAGCAACGCTGGTACTTGTAGTTCCACAAACTGATTCTTGGTGAAATCACACACTTTGTTAGCTACTATTTATCAGTCTTTACCGAGAAACATAACACTGTAAACCGTTACTTATCTCACATTCCTCCAAAGTGTGTCCCTCTGCAAACTGTCCTCTCCATGGGGTCAAAAAGGAAGGTTTGAAATGCATTATCCTCTGTAGGCCACTTAACTTCATCAGACTGGGGTTCTCCCTCTCCGTAGGGCTCTTTCTGTACAGTCACGTGGACTTCTTCCCCAGTATTCTCCAGTCATTGTCAGCTGCATCTTAGCTATATGCCAGACATGGATCCTTCTCCCATCTCCTCCTTCACTCCTCTGGACAAAAGCATTCCATTCTGCACTCCCCGCTCCCCATGCCTTGTTTCCCCACCCCCGACAGCCTCTTCGTGTCTCTCTGTATATCCTCTGAAACCCAAGGCTGTCTGGGAGATGTAGTCTCTATACACGAAATGGCCGGTGTCCAATTTCACATTTGCTGCCTGTCATAAGCGCTGGGCACTACATACTCCCCCTGTGGGACTGGCGATCCGCTGACAAAGTGATGAGCCTGTTCCACACCCTGAAAAGGAATATGTGTTAAACCATTCTGTCTGTTTACACATCCACACATACCCTGACAAGCTCCTACGATGACAGGGGTGGGCCCCAAATAAGGCCAAGGGTAGACCCAGTGAGGGTGAACCACCCTGGGCACTTCAGTGGCCCTTCCTAACTCATCATAAGTAAATATCATAGGGGCCCTAGTGGTGCGTCTGGGTCGGCTAATAGCTGGAAGGGCTCCCTCATCTCCCTCTGACACCCTTTCTGGTTGCTCAGCCTCTCCCCCAACATCTCTCTCTTCTGGTTGGTCCTGAGCCTGTCCCTCAGGTTCTCTAACTTCCACCGTTACTTCAGGTACGACCTCTTCCAACCTGCACACCTGTTCTCCTCTTGGCTCTCCTGTAGCTCTCTCAGTAGACCTGTGGGGTCTAGTGACTTCATTACTTTGAATGACAGTCTCATTTTCCGTAGTGGGAGGATCATACCCCCATTCATCCTCACTGCATTCTGTCTCTTTATAATCTCTAGTTTCCTCTCTCCTTGTAGACCTCAGTCTTCCTGGCTTCCTCCAGGGCACCCTCTCGGTGGTCTCAACAGCTTGCTTGGTCTTGAACCTCACATCTCTGCCAATCGGTAATAGGTGTTGACGGTGATAAGTCTTTATGGGCCCTGTTTGTCCTTCAGGCCTTACACGGTAAACAGGTGCCCCAGACATTTTGTCCACCACTTCATAGGGTTCTTCTCTCCATCGATTTGCCAATTTATGCTTTCCAGGTATTCCCAGGTAACGGAGCAGTACTCTGTCTCCTATCCCCAGTACATTCTCTTTCACTCGACTGTCATATCGAGTCTTGTTTCTCAAACCCGACTTAGTAGAAGCTTCTTGAGCCAACTTGTGAGCATGTCTCAGTTCTTCTCGCAGTCTCTGCACATACTGTAAATGTGTCTCCCCCGAGTGGGAAACATCCATTATTCCAAAACAAATGTCTACAGGCAGTCGGGCTTCTCTTCCAAACATAAGGAGGTATGGTGAGTATCCAGTTGACTCATTTTTTGTGCAGTTATATGCATGTACTAACTGACTGATGTGCCTACTCCAGTGTGCCTTCCTGGCAGTGCCCAAAGTGCCCATCATGTTGAGAAGGGTTCGATTGAATCTCTCTGGCTGTGGGTCCCCTTGTGGATGGAATGGTGTCGTCCTCGACTTCTGTATCCCGCACAATTCACAGATCTCTTTTATCAGCCGACTCTCAAAATCTCTTCCTTGATCAGAATGGATCCGGGCAGGAAGTCCATAGTGCACAAAGAATTTCTCCCATAGAATCTTGGCAACAGTTGTGGCTCTTTGATCTTTGGCTGGGTAGGCCTGGGCATACCGAGTGAAATGATCTGTCACGACCAGAATATGTGCTGTGTTGCTTTCATCTGGCTCTACAGAAAGGAAATCAATACACACCAGCTCTAGTGGCCCATCACTCGAAATGTTTTTCAATGGTGCAGCTCTTTCGGGCAGTGTTTTACGCAGAATGCAAGTCCCACAATTTCTGCAATATTTTTCAATATCAGCCTCCATCCTTGGCCAATAGAACCGATCAGCAATCAACCCGCTTGTTTTCTCAACACCTAAGTGCCCATGTTGGTCATGTAGGGCATTAAGTACAGAATCACGATGTTTCTTTGGCAGAACCAACTGTCTTCTTACTCTACCATCTCTGCGGGTAGATTCCCTATAAAGGAGGCCTCCTCTGACCATCAGAAATTCTCTTTGCCTGTGCAGTAAGATGGCTTCTTCTGTTTTAAGGGCCTTTGGCCCCAACCTCTCATTGTTCTTTATCATCCAATAGACCGCTCCTAGGGACAGATCTTCTAGCTGATCACTTTTCAGCTGTTTCCTACTGATCCTCTGCAGATCACCCAGTTCAAACTGACTCAGCCAGCAATAATGTTTGGGCAGTGCCGCTTCTGAAACTCCCAATGCAGTGACACATTCTCTCACAGGCGGCACCACCACTCTTCCTTCATGGCACATACCTCTTACTTCTGGAGCAGGCACTTCAACCCACTCTTCTTCAGGTGATTCAGCATGTCGTCCAGCCAACCTGGACAAAGCATCAGCATCAATGTTTCCTTTGCCAGGTTGGTACTTAAGCGTGAAGTCATACACAGACAAAGCTGCCAGCCATCGATGTCCTGTGGCATCCAACTTTGCTGTAGTCTGGATGTATGTCAACGGATTGTTGTCAGTATGGACTTCAAATGTAGCACCATACAAATAATCATGCAGACGGTCGACAATGGCCCATTTTAATGCCAAGAATTCCAGCTTGTGCACAGGGTAATTCTTTTCGCTGGGTGATAGGCCTCGGCTAACATAGTGCACAGGCCTCATCTGGCCTTCTTGTTCTTGGTAAAGTACTCCTCCGAGTCCATCAAAAGATGCATCTACATGAAGAATGTATGGAAGGTCAGGGTTTGCATAGGCAAGCACTGGAGACTGGGTAAGGCCCTCCTTCAACTTCTTGAATGCAGTTTCACACTCTTCTGTCCATCTTTCCCCAAATAGGTCATTAACATGGAGAAAGTGTTTATTTTCTTGCTGGGTCATCCGCCCCTTCACTGGTGGGTACCCTTTGGTTAATTCTGTCAAAGGCTTGGCTAATTTAGAATATCCTGGAACAAATCTTCTGTAGTACCCACAGAACCCCAGAAAAGACCTCAGTTCCTTTAGTTTTGTGGGCCGTGGCCACTCTGCCACAGCTTCTACTTTGGCTGGGTCGGTGGAGATCCCTTCCCTGCTGACAATGTGCCCAACATACTTGACTTGCTTCTGGCATAGTCGACACTTTTCTAAAGATAGCTTTAGCCCTTTACTCTTCAGTCGGTCAAGTACTTTGAGCAATCTCTCGTTATGTTCTTGTAGACTCCTCCCAAAAACGATCAAGTCATCCAGATACACGATTACTTCACGAAAATTCATGTCTCCCACTGTCTCATCCATGCACCTCTGAAAGGTGGCTGGGGCACCTTTTACCCCCTGTGGCATTCTCTTGAACTGAAAGAACCCTTCAGGGCAGATGAAGGCTGTCTTCTCAGCATCTTCCGGACTCATCAGAATCTGGTAGTACCCACTCCTGAGGTCTAACACAGAGAACCATTTGCTTCCTTGCAGACAGTCAAGTGCCTCATCAACTTTAGGCACTGTGTACTGGTCAGGCACTGTTCGCTTATTAAGAGTTCTATAGTCCACACACATCCGGATATCACCATTCTTCTTACGAGCCACCACTATTGGAGAGGCATAGGGACTTTCTGATTTTTCAATGACATCATTCTCCAGTAGACCTTTCAGATGACTTCTTACATCATACAAATCCGCAGGTGCCAATCTTCGTGACCTTTCTCGAAAGGGTTTTTCATCAGTAAGACGAACCTTATGTTGGACCCCTTTAGCCAGACCTAGGTCCCAATCTCCTAGGGAGAAAACATCTCTCCTCTCTAACATTTCTTTGATTAGTCTGTCTAGATCGGCTTTCATGGCATCTGTACCTTCAAAGCATGGTTGGAAACTGTCTGCAACCAACACACTCTTTTTCTGAGCTTCTTCTGCCTCCTTTTTTCGATAGGCAGCCAGGCATACAGGATGAATGGTGAGCGTCTGGTAGTATTCCTTTCCACCCTCCTCTCTGCACCATTGGGCTAGTGTATTGAACAAATGGGCATTGGTTCCTATGATAACTTGCACATCTCTATCCTCTTCTTCTGGATCGGGACACACAAGGGCGACTACTTGCACTTCTTTTTCAATCCCAGCCACTTCTCTTGGGAACTTGAGGTCCACTGTGATGTATCCGAGATAGGGATAGCTCTGTTCACTGAGGCCCCAGATGGTCAGTCCAGACAATGGATGTACCTTGACATCCGACAGATTCTCACGAAACCACTTCTCAAACACAATGGACACCTGGGAACCACTATCCAGTAGAGCAGTACACTTCTGTCCATTCAATAAGGCAGTCACATGAGGCGCTGGACCGACTAGGCCAGGTGGCAATATATTCCAGGTAGCAGGTGAGTTCCCCACAGCATTGGTACTAACTTTCTTTAGGGGGCCAGGGTGGGGTCTTCTGGTCCCCCTTTCTCATTTCCCAAAGGCTTTTCAGGTTGTGGGGATTGCTTATATGATGACCTCTGATTCCATCTGGCTGGACACTGTCTAGCTATATGTCCAGGCCGACCGCACTCAAAACATCTTCTGGGGTCACCTCGACTCTCTATTTGCATTGGAGATGATGGATGCGAAGGCCTTGGGGCCTCTCTAGCTGTCTGAAGGGCTAACAGACGGTCTATCTGTTCCTTCTGCATTTGAAGGATCTTCAGCAACTCCACCTCTTTTGTACTGGTTTCCTGCTTCAGGCTAACAGTCTTTATCTTCTTGGCCACACCATCTCTAGCTTCGATTATAGCTTCCTCTTGTTTGACTTCATCGATTAGCTGGTTGAAAGAAGGAGCTGGGTTTCTAGTACAGTCTCCCCGAAGCTTCAATGCAACTGGGTCTAAAGACAGTGCTCCTCTTAGTAACTGTCGCATGCGACTCTCATCCACTTCACTGAGGGTCATTCCCCCTTTTTCCACAATGCGGTAAATTAGCTTGTCCAGGCGGTATAGATATTTGGACAATCTCTCCCCCGGCTCTTGGCAGGTGTTTCTTAACTTGTAAAGGAGGTCAGTGGCATCTTCTGATGTTCCAAACTCTCTTTCCAGAGCCGCTAGATAGTTCCGTGCAGTAGCATTAGGGTCACACCGACGAGTGGCCTGCACAATCTCCATTGCTGGACCACGTAAACTCTCCACTATCCGTTGTCTCTTTGCAGTCTCAGGACAGTGCCACTCTTCAATATACTGGATTGCAGTGTCTTTCCACACCTCATAGGCATCTTCTCCAGTTGGAACAGGTTGGACACCTGAGAAAGGTCTCAATCTCCTATATCCACCATCATACTGGTTTCTTCCCAGTTGCTCCACGAGTTTATTCATAGCGACCAAAAATAATTGACTCTGCGTGTGAGAGGCTCCATCTAGGCCCAGAGGTGAATCATCTTGTCTTTGAATGTCAGGGGACTGTACAATGGGGCTCCTTGTCCTCTCTTCAGTAGGACTTGATTCTTGGGCAACTCTCATCCCCTCACTCGGTTTAAGAGGCAACACTACGCTCCAACGTTTGCTTCCCTCATAGGAAAAGACAGCAGGGATCAATCCTCTCTCCAACACAGCATTGCTCTCTAGAAGCACAGCATCATCCCGCCTGCCCAGTACATTTAGCCTCTGCATCCCTGTCAGCCCTGCAATTATCTTGGTAATCTGCTCATCTGGAACTTCATGCAGTTCACCGCACAAAACAAAACAGCATTCTGAATCTTTGGATAGTTGTTCACACCAACCATATACTTCTTCTGGCTTCAAACTAGCCATGGCGCCCACCTGGTAAGCAAATTCTGAGTTAGCTGTACGAATCTCAGCAGTGCACTCCACTGTAACACCCCTTTACCTGGGCTCTCTGGGTAATGGTGTGTATTTAACTCTTCCCGCTTTGCAATACTTCTCACCTTGTACTTCTCTTGGTATTAGTGCCTCCACCCGAATCTTGACATGACGTGCTCTTCTGGGAAGTGTTCAATTTTGGAAACACCAGAGGGAGACTCGGGAAACCCCCTGCCCACCACGTGCTTAGACCGACCCCACTACAGGAATATATCACACGGATATGTTGCAAAAGCCACCCTGGCACATTTATTAAAGGGTCTGGAATAGCAATTGCTTTTATGCATTTATATACAAGGGACTATAGTAGATCAATAAAAGAGGACATATACCAAAGGCATAGGAACATGTTGGTCAGTAATGCACACACATATCTAAAGGGTGTATAATGCAGTAATAAGAAAATGAACATAACACATGAATCTGCTTTCTCCTGTCTGTCTGTCCCTTCCTGCACTTTCCTTTTTGTATGCAGCTAACACCCTGGCCTTTGCAATCACTGACTGGGTAATGACAACTTAAACAGCAGTATCACAAGGAATTTCACACATACCACACACAGCATTAAACAATACATCCCCCACTATAGTGCACTGTTATTTCAGAGTTTCTTATCTTCTGCATGCTATAACTTGACGGAAAAGGTACTTTAACAGGTTCCAATTGGCACTTTCAGCAACGCTGGTACTTGTAGTTCCACAAACTGATTCTTGGTGAAATCACACACTTTGTTAGCTACTATTTATCAGTCTTTACCGAGAAACATAACACTGTAAACCGTTACTTATCTCACATTCCTCCAAAGTGTGTCCCTCTGCAAACTGTCCTCTCCATGGGGTCAAAAAGGAAGGTTTGAAATGCATTATCCTCTGTAGGCCACTTAACTTCATCAGACTGGGGTTCTCCCTCTCCGTAGGGCTCTTTCTGTACAGTCACGTGGACTTCTTCCCCAGTATTCTCCAGTCATTGCCAGCTGCATCTTAGCTATATGCCAGACATGGATCCTTCTCCCATCTCCTCCTTCACTCCTCTGGACAAAAGCATTCCATTCTGCACTCCCCGCTCCCCATGCCTTGTTTCCCCACCCCCGACAGCCTCTGCGTGTCTCTCTGTATATCCTCTGAAACCCAAGGCTGTCTGGGAGATGTAGTCTCTATACACGAAATGGCCGGTGTCCAATTTCACATTTGCTGCCTGTCATAAGCGCTGGGCGCTACACCTGTATACTGTATATATATAATTTAGAGCACAATTTATCAACTTCTATAACCGTCTTTCAATTACATCTGCATATCTGCTTAGATCCTGTTATTTTGTATACAGTAAAAAAAGACTCCTGTAGCCAAGTTCTGCGCAGTTCGGTCTGGAAAGCAAGGCACTAAGTTATGCTGAATGTGCTTGAAAATAGGGTGGCCGTAACTGAGGTGTCCAGGATCTTCTGTACAATTAGGAGATTAAGGGGAGTGTGTGTGTGTGTGTGTGTGTGTGTGTGTGTGTGTGTGTGTGTGTGTGTGTGTGTGTGTGTGTATTTGCTTCCGCTTACAGTGTTTGGCAGGTTTGGTTAGTAGAGGGAGCTGATTTGACAGTCCTTATTCCTGCACTTGATTGCACCTCACCTGCTGCTCTTACTGTACATCCCTGCAGCCAGCCATTCATTTCCATATGTCAAGAAAAGGATACAGGTTGTAGGTCAGACAAGCACAGAACTGAATCCCATTGAAGTTGCCATAGATGAAATGTCCAAGAAGGTTCAGGAGCTGCAGCACCTTTGCACAATGGATGACGTGGATATGATAAGACTACAGTTAAAGCTTCAAGGGAGCGTTAGTGTCAAGGTGAGTGCTGTGTACTGGAGACATGCTTGTCAGGACAACTGTCAGTTTCAGAGGTAGAACTCTGTATTGCATGTACATAGCAGGTCACATAAAATGATATTCCTGACCCCCAAGACCCATGTCTATTTAAATGTGATCTAAACCCACTGCAGGTAGTGACTTAAACAGGAGTATAATACATAGAACAGAAGGAAGCAGTGTATGTACCAGTCACAGGAACGTGTTAATCTTAGCTACATAAAAAAATGTTGCATGCACAGTTTGAGCTGCATAGTCCGTGTTAATGTACAGCAGTTATTGTATAGGAACTAATTATCTTGATGTTAATTGTATTATTTGTTTGTTCAGTCTGTGTACCTCATTTATGAAGTGAAGCACATAATGCCTTCGTTTTGCACCATTGATCCAGAATAGAATGATGCAGCTTGAAATAAGAATATATAGGTGTCTTACACGGTGAAGCGAGATACTCATTTTGCTATACGGAAGCCAGTTTCCATTCAAGTTAATGAACATTAACCCCTAGAGGGATAAATTGCCAAAATTATTACATTTAAAGACAATATCTGTCTACTCTACATACAGGTACACCTCTCCTACATTGCTGAAGCTCCACGTTACTATATTGAATGTGTGGTCCAGGTAGATACATTTCTGCCAATCAGTTTAGCCCATCATATTTAGTTTAATGCAGAGGTTCTGAAACGTGGTCCTCAAGTCACCCCAACGGTCTAAGTTTTAGGTATATCCATGGCTCAGCACAGGTGGTTAAATCAAATTGACTGAGGTGCTAATTAAGTCATCTGTGTCCAAGCAGGGATAAACTTAAAACATAGGGCCTAATTCAGAGTTGATCGCAGCAGCAAATTTGTTAGCAGTTGGCCAAAACCATGGGGGTAATTCCAAGATGATCGCAGCAGGATTTTTGATAGCAATTGGGCAAAACCATGTGCACTGCAGGGGAGGCAGATATAACATGTGCAGAAAGAGTTAGATTTGGGTGGGTTATTTTATTTCTGTGCAGGGTAAATACTGGCTGCTTTATTTTTACACTGCAAATTAGATTGCAGAATGAACACACCCCACCCAAATCGAACTCTCTCTGCACATGTTATATCTGCCTCCCCTGCAGTGCACATGGTTTTGCCCAATTTCTAACAAAAATCCTGCTGCGATCAACTTGGAATTACCCCCCATGTGCACAGCAAGGGGGGCAGATATAACATGTGCAGAGAGAGTTAGATTTGGGTGGGGTGTGTTCAAACTGAAATCTAAATTGCAGTGTAAAAATAAAGCAGCCATTATTTACCCTGCACATAAACAAAATAACCCACCCAAATCTAACTCTCCCTGCAAATGTTATATCTGCCCCACCTGCAGTGCACATGGGGAGTAATTCAGAGATGATCGCAGCAGCAAATTTGTTGGCAGTTGGGCAAAACCATGCACTGCACGGGGGGCAGATATAACATGTGCAGAGAGTTAGATTTGGGTGGGTTATTTTGTTTCTGTGCAGGGTAAATACTGGCTGCTTTATTTTTACACTGCAATTTAGATCTGAGTTTGAACACACCCCATCCAACTCTAACTCTCTCTGCACATGTTATATCTGCCCCACCTGCAGTGCACATGGTTTTGCAAAATTTGCTGCTGTGATTAACTCTGAATTACCCCCATGGACCGTTGGGCTGCCTTGAGGACTGCGTTTGAGAACCTCCGGTTTAATATATACCTCTATGTGAAATACACTGTTTTCTTTAGTAAAAGTGATTTAGGTTTCTGTATACTGCATATAATAAGAAAATGTTTGTACCATCTTTAATTGAAAAGGTGGATTATATAGCATGCAAGTAAATCAGATTGTACTGTTTGGTGGGGACACATGCCTTTTAAAAAAATAAAAAACATTAAATCACACTAATGTAAATGGACGACTACTGTATCTTATTAAATTGATAATCTTAGTTTAATATACCAACTAATTATTATACATAAAAGTCATGGGATAGGTGCCTAGTATCATGTAGGACCCCCTCGAACCCGGCAAAGTGCAGCAACTCAGTGTGACATCGATTCCACATGTTGTTGGAAGACATCTGGAGAGATGCCGTCTGGATAGCTTCCCATTGTTTCCTAATATTTGTAGGTGCAGGATCTTGGGTGCAAATGAACCTCTCCACCATGTCGCACAAATGCTTGTTTGGGCTCATTTCAGGAGAACGTGGTAGCCACGCTCCAGAATGCTCCTTGAACCAATTCTGGACAACTTGGGACCGATGACACTGTGCATTATCCTGCTGGAATATTCCATCGCTGTGGGGGTACACAAAGTCCATGAAGGTTTGTAAGTGGTCACCAAGCACTGCAGTGTAATGGTTACTGGTAAATAACACGTTCAGACGGACCAGTGGACTCAACCAATGCCATGTGAATACACCCCACACCATTATGGAATCACCACAAGCCTGCACAGTGCCTTGTTGACAACTGGGCTCCATGGCCTCATGTGGTATGTGCCTCACCCAAACCCTACCATCAGTCTGAAACTATAGGAACCATGACTCATCGGACCACGCCACATGGTGCCAGTCCAATTAGCTACATCACGGGCCCATGTGATTTGTTGTGTCTAGTGTCGTGTTAACAGGGGCAGTCCGGTGGGTCTTCTGCTGCCTTATTCCTTGGATGCTAAAGAACACTGGCCCTCATTCCGAGTCGTTCGCTCGGTATATTTCATCGCATCGCAGTGAAATTCCGCTTAGTACGCATGCGCAATATTCGCACTGCGACTGCGCCAAGTAATTTAACAATGAAGATAGTATTTTTACTCACGGCTTTTTCTTCGCTCCGGCGATCGTAATGTGATTGACAGGAAATGGGTGTTACTGGGCGGAAACACGGCGTTTCAGGGGCGTGTGGTTAAAAACGCTACCGTTTCCGGAAAAAACGCAGGAGTGGCCGGAGAAACGGAGGAGTGTCTGGGCGAACGCTGGGTGTGTTTATGACGTCAAACCAGGAACGACAAGCACTGAACTGATCGCAGATGCCGAGTAAGTCTGAAGCTACTCTGAAACTGCTAAGTAGTTTGTAATCGCAATATTGCGAATACATCGGTCGCAATTTTAAGAAGCTAAGATTCACTCCCAGTAGGCGGCGGCTTAGCATGTGTAACTCTGCTAAAATCGCCTTGCGAGCGATCAACTCGGAATGAGGGCCCCTGCACTGATCTGCTGGATATGCATCTGGTACCTCCTGCATTGAATGTGGATGTGATTTGATTCAGTGTCGCTTGTCTGTTACCACAGACAATTCTGGGCAGCCAGTGCTGGCCACGGGTAATGCCCTCCAAGAGGAATTACGGGTACACACGATGCCATAGCAATGTTGAATGTCTGCACAACTTCGGGAATGGAATGTCCCATCCGTCAGGTGCCCACTATCATGTCCCATTCGAACTCTGATAATTCACATCCCTTTGCCATGAGCAGCCTTGCCAGTGTTCATACTGACTCACGAGATGTCAGATTACAACTGATGCATGTCTGAGCATTTCAGAAACGTCACAGTACTGTGGCGCAACCTACCATTACCTTTACATACCACTATCCCATGACTTTTGGCACTACATTGTATACTAGTTGAATCCAGACTCCAGTGCTAATGTTACAATTTTGTAGACATACTGTACACTTTACAGTAGATTTTAATACTACAAAATAAATATATAATTTTTTGACTCATATATGTACCCCATGGGACGGTTCAACAACATGTATTTTGGATTAAATACCTTTGGGCATTTTAGAGCTCCCCTGTTATCACTATATTAGGAGTATACTGTAGTTATAATCATAAAATAAAACAGGTAAGGGTTATACCAGTATACAGTACATAGTTTTCAACCTTTTTCTTGGTGCAGATGGTACACCCTCTATTTCAAGTAATCTAAATTCTGTACCAAAGACAAACACACACACACACACACACACACACACACACACCATACTTGCCTACCCTCCTGGAATGGCCGGGAAGCTCCCGAAAATCGGGTGACCCTCCCGGCCCCCCGGAAGAGCAGGCAAGTCCCCCGATTTCAGGGGTCCCCCCTGCCCGGCTGCCCACTTAGCGAGTGAAGTGGGCGGTCCGAGCAGGCGATGACGCGATTCTTAGTTGAATCGCGTCATCATAGCCACGCCCCCTGCTGTATAATGCCTGTAAGAGCGGCATTACATAGCGGGGGCGTGGCTTACATGATGCGATCCAGCAGCCATGCCCCCGTTCCGCCTCTGGCCCACCCCAATTCCGCCTCTGGCCCGCCCCCCGTCTGCACGTCACCTCACTGCCCGCCTGCCATGCTGAGCCGACCGGCTGCTCTCTCCCGGCAGCCCAAAAGTCGGCAAGTATGACACACACACACACACACACACACACACACACACACACTAACATTAATCTACCTGCCAGTATGCTGTTGGATTGCACATTATCGCTCACAGTCTGGCAGTGTGACACTTGGCTTTATTGTAAATTGCAGTCTCTTTGCTAAAGTTTACTGTTATGTTATCGTATAAATTTTCTCTTTCTGTCATGTTCTCCTTTCATTTTAATAATATCAATCTAATGTATCTGGCTCAAGTAAGCCACACATATTTATTATAATAATATAAAGAAATGTAATTTTGCCCTCACCTATCTTTCAAAGATTAAGAGTACATTGTAAAACCTGATGTAAATAATTTGTGCTTGCAGATATATTGAAAAGATTACATCCAAGCGAGTACTGACATTTTCTAATTATCTGAATTAAATGAAAACAAATTCTGCACTGTGCATCAAAGGCAAACGGCATGATTTGTTTGTGTTTATTTTGTTTTATAAATGAACCTTTCTTTACTGGAAGACAATTTATTTTATTTCAGGTAAATGCTGGACCTATGGCATATGCCAGAGCATTTCTAACCGAGACAAATGCCAACAATTATCCAGAGAGTCAAGTGAGGCATCTTAAAGAAATCTTCAGGTAGCGTTACTTATACATTTACTGTCCCGTGCTATAAAACAGTAGAGAACGTTAGGTTAAAACGGTAACAAACATAAAACATTAGGCCTAATTCAGATCTGATTGCAGCAGCACATTTGTTAGGTAATGGGCAAAACGATGTGCAGTGCAGGTGGGGCAGATGTGCAGAGAGAGTTAGATTTGGGTGGGGGGTGTTCAAGCTGAAATCTAAATTGCAGTGTAAAAATAAAGCAGCTAGTATTTACCCTGCACAGAAATAAAACAACCCACCCAAATCTAACTCTCTCTGCAAATGTTATATCTGCCCCCCTGCAGTGCACATGGTTTTGCCCAACTGCTAACAAATTTGCTGCTGCGATCAGATCTGAATTACGCCCATTGTGCAATAGCAATGAAAAAGTAATGGTGACTATAGTTCTGGAGTTTTGAAAATCAAGTTAGAATTAGTAAATTAATCATAGTGATAATGTATGTACATTATCTGGGCCACGAATAGGGATGTACTGTACATATTATACCATGCATGTAATGTGCTGAGCTGCAGGATTGGGACGCCTGCATAATACTGCAGTTGTTTACCAGGGCAGCAGGGAGCCCTGATTGAGGCAGGATAAAGTAAGCTCCAACCTCCGTTACCTTTGCTTTTCCTATACCCAGGGCCGATGCAAGATAATTTGGCACCCTAAGCAAAACTTATGTCCATCCCTTCCCCCCCCCCCCCTAACACACATTCATACCCTTAGGTGAAAAAGTGTTGAGGTGATAGATCTGTGTCAGGGTTCAGCTCCACCTTACTATGCTTGCACTGCCGGTTGGCTTTGGCTTGTCCCTGTATATGGTGCGGGACCTCCCACAGCTGCTGCCACTGTGATTGGTTAGTAGATGTGGGGGAGTTGTAGTGTATCTGCAGGGTGCAGTGTGTACAGTGGGCGCTGCTGCTGACTCGGGTTCCAGGCGTGTCGCAGGGGACCATTGTGAACAGTGGGGGTGGCGGTTGAGGGGCTCCAGGATCACTGTGGGGATGGCCAAACAGCTCTGGTCTGGCATTACTACATCAGTGACAAGTGAAGTCACACCAATGAGTATGGCTCATAGATCTTGTCCTTGCTCCAGAAGCATGGCTGCCAGACAATGCTGGACGTTGCCTGTAGCACAGGTTGAGCTCAGTGAGGAAGTGTTGTACCCAGGGCAAGGACGGCTTCCCAATCACTGCTACAGACTGATAGTCCAGACCATCTGTACAGTGTACACATTAGTGATAGCCCGATCCTAGAACACAGAGCTGTCACTAATATCAATGATCGTCCAATCACACTGACAGCATGGTCCATCCTATAACATATTGAGCTGTCACACATTTCTTTTCACTGCCACTAAGATGCCACTAAGATATTGCTTCATTGCTAATCTACTGCTACCAGTGGTGGATCTAGAGAGCGGTGGGCCCAGGTGCATAATTATGCTTTAGACCCTCCCCTTCATCAGCCTCCCATGTGACAGTACTACACTATATATATATATATATATATATATAATGACCAAGTAACTTCAATAAAGCCAGTATATTACCATACCCTATCGCACAAAATAATCTACACAACACCCCCCAGAAAATACTACACCACTCAACCCACCTCACCCATACACAAAATATATTAGTATACAACCCTCTACAATACATTACTACACCCCCCAACCCACCTTCCCTACCAGTTAACATAAATATACAACCACACAGATACATTACACCCCTCAACCTATTTCTCTCCCCAGTTAATATATGTAAAACCCAGTGGTTAAAGTGGGCCGGAACGGGGCGGAACCGCGTTCCGTCACCTCTAATTGCAGGCGGAACCAGTTCCGCCTCCGCCCGGCCACAGCATCATGTCCCTATTCCATTGTAAAGGTGGCAGCGGCCGCCAGCCAATCACGGCTCGCGGACCGGCTGCAGCACCAATCAGAAGACGGGAAGGCTTTTTTCAAATCTGCCGTGAGCCAATCACGGCTCGCAGACCGCCAGCCAATGAGAAGCTGCCAAGTGGCAGCTTCTCATTAGCTGGCGGTCCAGGAGCCGTGAATGGTGCACAGTCGGCGCCAGATTCAAAGTGCACTCTCTCCCCCCCTCCGCCGCTGCCGCAGCCTCCGGAGTGTGAACCGCGGCCTGTAATGCCCGATCCCCCCCCGCAGCCGGAGTTTACTGTGAAGCTGCGTGGCGGGCAGTAATGTCCGTGCCCACTCCACATCGCCCTGCCAGCGCAGCAGCTTAAAGTCCTTCCCACCCCTAGGCTTAGTGACCCGCTGCCTGTAATGCTCTCCCCACCTCCACCGGAGCGATGTCTGCAAGTGATTGTGCATTACAGTCTGAGGCCCTAACCGTGGCACACCCCATGGCGTCTGGCAGGAGAGACAACTCGCCCTCCACATAAAGACCTCCAGGTAACTGCTGCTACATATCACAGCTCTGGGTGCCCAGTCTTTCTGCTGCTGCTGCTGCTGCTGCTGCTGGTGGTGATATTTTAATTCTCTCTCTCACTCTTTTTGTCTGTTTTTGCACTTTTTCAAAACTCTGAGTGCCTATATATATATATATATATATATATATATATGTATATGTGTGTGTATATATATATATATATATATGTATATATGTGTGTATATATATATGTATATATATATAGTCGAAAAGATTAGGTGGCACTCACAGACTTGTAATCAACGTGAAAACTCCGCCAGGAGATTTATTGTGCAAAACAAGTAACGTTTCGGGGACGTGTCCCCTTCCTCAGACAACCAAAACATAACACGTGCATTGTATAAATAGTGTATCATGACCCCACTTACCCCCTTCATCATGACTCCCAGCTGCGTGGACCACGGCTTGCCTCGGCGTCTCCCGACCCGCACTTCCGGCTTCGGCGTCACCGCCCAGCCGGAAGTGACGCAAGCGGGCTTCGCCGGTCACCATGGAGACGCACCGGGAGCCCTAGCAATACAAAAAACAAAACAAAACACGAATACTTAATTGCGGTGAGAAACTGACACATAATAAAACAGCGCTCAATCGGAGCTAGAGTGTCAGAAAAGTAAATAACAGGTAAAATCACTTCTTAAAACACAAACATTTAAAAACGAGAATGGTGTTAAAAAAGTGTTGATAACATTAAAAGGTGACAAATAAAGCAGGTGCTGCAAAATCTTAACTCCGGTACTCTTTTCTTCTAAAATATCTACCTGGGTGGCAAGGAGCTAGAATGGCTCCTAGTCTACAGGGCAGTGTGCAAATGTTATAATGTATGGTCCTAAGTAGGGTTACCCCACAAAAATGGAATCTATCACTAGATGGCCCTACTCCTTCACCGCAGTGATTCTTGGGTCGGTATCCTTATTACCCCAAAGTTACCCCAAAATTGATTGCCACATGCTTTAGACTCACAACGATATGGATTAATTCATAGAAAATTAATTAGTCCAAGGGACTCATTTAGTCCTTTGGGGGCTAAGCAATCCAGGCGGAAAATCCACCTGGATTCCAACTGCAGCAATTTCTTTCCTCTATCACCACCTCTTAGAGAAGCTGGAACATGATCGATGGCCCTATATCTCAGACTCGCCAGTGGGTGGTGCTTTATGGCAAAGTGTCTTGCCACCGGTTGGTCGCTAGTCCCAGAAGCCAGGGCTGCCCGTATGGCTGACCTGTGTTGAGTTAGTCTGACTTTTACTTGGCACTCCGTTTTGCCCACATAATAGAGTCCACATGGGCACACTATTATGTAAATGACAAAACGGGACGTGCAAGTGAGTGGCCACCCGATCTTCAATCTCTGGCCGGTGTGTGGATGGGGAAAAGATTCTCCCACTAGGAAAAATGAACACGTCGTGCACCCCAGGCATTTAAAGCATCCATTTTTCTTGCTCAAAAAATGCCTGGGTGCATTCTTGGCGTCAAAACCTGTAATATCGGTCTTGACCACCAAGTCTTTCAGATTTTTGCCCCTGGAAAAACTTGCCAACAGTTTACTCTTGTGAAAGCATTTTAGCTCTGGGTCCGTAGTAACCATCCGCCACATATTCCTAACTTGTTTAACCAAGGTCGGGCTGTTGGCATTGTACTCCGTTACCCATGGAATGGTTTCTCTGGGCAGGGTTTTATTACGCTGTTTGGCCTGTTTTTGAAAATTGGTCAATGCCCTGTCTCGTGCTTTCTTAAGCTCAGTTCTAGCATAACCTCGCTCACTAAATTTAGTTATCATCTCCTCAAGCTGCATCTCACGTATGTTAGGATCTGTATTATTTCTGCAGACTCTGAGGAGTTGTGAGTAGGGTAAACTGCGGATCATCGCTTTGGGATGGGAACTTTCGGCTCGGAGCACTGTATTCCGATCCGTAGGTTTTTTGTACAGGGATGTCACAACCTTTCCCTCGACAAGCTGAATCCGGACATCAAGATAACAGACGTCTGTCTTACTTGATGTCCAAGTTAATTTGATGGGACTATTCGTGTCATTATGTTTCAAAATAATGTCGATGAGTTTTTGTATATCATCATTCCACCAGACCAGGAGGTCATCGATGTAGCGGAAATACAGGGAGATTTTACTTGAGATGTTAGTGTCTATGAAAAAAAGGTCCCGTTCCACCTCCCACATGAAACTATTAGCAAATGCTGGGGCCACCGGTGACCCCATCGAGCAGCCCCGGAGTTGCCTATAAAACTTCCCATTGAAAAAAAATATATATATATACACGTATATCTATCTGGAAAACCCCCTCACAAAATCCTGCGTTTGCCCTTGGAGGGGGCTCTACCTGCCGTACTGTGTAAAATGGGGCTCTGTCTGCCGTACTGTGTAAAAGTGGGCTCTGTCTGCTGTACTGTGTAAAAGGGGGCTCTGTCTGCCGTACTGTGTAAAAGGGGGACTCTGCTATTGTGGGCATTGTGTGTGTAAAGGGCACTAGTACGTGGGGCGGGAAATGTGAATAAGATTGTGCTACTGTGAAGCATTATTTTGAATTGGTGGTACTTTGTGTTGCCACGCCCCTTCCTTGTGAGGCCACACCCCTTTCTGCGGCGTTGTGGGCGAGGTGAGTTCCCCCACCTCTCCAAGACCACTTTAAGCCCTGGTAAAACCCACTGATAAATTGCTATAACCCCCCAGATACATTGCACCCCTCAACCCACCTGCCCAAGCAATATAAGTATACACCCTCCACTTCACCCATATAACATAAATAAGTACACAGACCTTGCCAGATACTTACCTCTGTGCAGGAGGCTCTGTGTTCCCTCACACATCAGTTGCAGCAGCATCCAGACCAGGCAGTGCAGGAGGGGCGGGGACTCGGTAATAAGGGCTAGGAGATGGGATCTTCTGCCTGCAGGGAACGACATTCTGCGCAAAGCATGAGAGAGGGTGGGGGGAGGAGGTAGTGATAGGAGGGGTTCTCAGGATAGGCTGTGCAGAGCAGGAGAGAGAGAGGGAGGGAGGGGAGGAGGAAGGATAGGTTGTTCAGAGCAGGAGAGAGGGAGGGAGGGGAGGAGGAAGAATAGGTTGTGCAGAGCAGGAGAGAGGGAGGGGGGATCGGGACAGGCTGTGTGCAGAGCAGCAGAGAGGGAGGGCGGAGTTGCTTGCTGTGCAGAGCAGGAGAGGGAGAGAGTCAGTGTCAGACTGTGTGCAGGAGGGGGGGAGGATTGCTGTGCAGAGCAGGAGAGGGGGGGACTCGGGACAGGCTGTGTGCACTGCAGAGCAGGAGGAGAGTGCGAGGGGGGACTTGATGTGCAGACTGCAGAGCTGGAGGGGGGACTGAGGAAGGGGGTGGGGAAAGGGGATATCACTCATTGGCTGCAGGAGAGGACAGGTCGTGCAGAGGCAGAGCCTGTAAATGTGGAGCAGTGCGGCGCCTGGCCAGTAGAAGCAGGGGGAGAAAAGAGGGGAGGAGATCTGAAGGGCAGATCACATCCCCCTGCCGGCGGACCACTGTGTATCTTATCACGCTGGGAGACAGATCCACTATAGAGAGGAGCAGGGGAGATACGTGGACTGATCATGCTCCCCCTACTCTTCTCCAGCCTGTGGCCAGCTGTGACATACAGTATTGTAATGAGTCTGCATGACTCATTATTAGTACTGCTGATGCCAGGGGCCGGCTACGGGCCGCCCCTTCAGGTCCCCCACCCATAGGCAGCTGCCTAAAGCTGCCTAATGGAAGTGCCGGCCCTGCCTATACCCTATAATATTGCTGAGTATGAAAGGACAACACAGGCCCCGGGCAGTGGAGGCCATCTGACCAGTATATAGCACAGCAGCACCATTTCACCTGTGCACAGCACAGCCCATGGACAGTAGAGGCCCACCTGACCTGTATAAAAACCCAGCACCATCTGACCTGTGCACAGCACAGCCCATGGACAGTAGAGGCCCACCTGACCTGTATAAAAACCCAGCACCATCTGACCTGTGCACAGCACAGCCCATGGACAGTAGAGGCCCACCTGACCTGTATAAAACACAGCACAATCTGATCTGTGCACCGCACAGACCATGAACAGTAGAGGCCCACCTGACCTGTATAAAACACAGCACCATCTGACCTGTGCACCGCACAGCCCATGGACAGTAGAGGCACACCTGACCTGTATAAAACACAGCACAATCTGACCTGTGCAAAGTTTGGTCTGTGGATGTGTTTTTAGAACATGCCAATCTATCATATAAATTATATGATATCCTAGCCCTGCCTCAGCCACCTCAGCAAGAACATAAATACCCTCATGACAGGCAACTCCACCTCACTCACTCTCACAAACATATACACACACACACACACACACACGCCCCAACAACCTCACTCTCTCACACATATACCTAGTCCTGCCTCTCTCACAAACATATACTCCAACCACTTAACTCTGACACATACAGTATATACCCAGCCCTTCCCCATCCACCTCCCTCTCTCACACATAAACCCAGCCCTGTACCTACTGCCTCTTTCTCACACACACATACCCCAACCACCTCTATCTCACACACATATATCCCAACGACCTACCACTGACACATACATACCCAGCCCTTCCCCATCCACCTCCCTCACACATAAACCCAGCCCTGCCACAACCACCTCTCTCTCGCACACATATACCGCAACCACCTCTCTGTCACACACATATACCCCAACAACCTACCTTTGACACATATATACCCAGCCCATCCCGATCCACCTCCCTCTCACACATTTACCCAGTCCTGCCACATCCACCTCCCTCTTACACACATATACACAGCCACCTACCTCCCACTCACGTATACACAGACCTGCCCCTGCTACCTACCTCTCACTAAACATATACCCAGCCCTATCCCAGCCTCCTCCCTCTTACACACATATACCCCAACCACCTACCGCTCACATATATGCTCCTGTTCCCAGCCACCTCCCTTTCACACACAGATACCCCAGCCCTGCCTTAGCCACGTCAGCTTGATATTTAAAAACACTTATGGCAGCTCCACCTCATTCACACATATGCATATACCTTAAACACCTCCCTCTGTCACACATATACCCAGCCCTACCGCAGCCACCTCCCTCTCACACATATATACCAGCCCTGCTCCATCCACCACCCTTTCACACACATATAGCTCAGCCACCTCTCTCTCACACAGATAGATAGAAGTGTCCCAGTGTGCTACTTGGTCTGCTATGATCCTGCAGACATAATGTTGCCTTCTCTCTGACTTATGTTAAACATGATGCTTCCTTGTATTCTTATGTATTTATTTGTCCACATCGTAGTATTTTTTGTCTCCACCATAGCGGTGACCATTTTGTTGAGGTCATTTTTATACAGATATCCTTGTTTGCAGCTGCAGAGGTGGGCCCCGTCTCTGTCCTGGCCCGGTACTGCAGTACCTGCAGTCCCCCCTGATGGCAGCCCTGCCATCTGACCTGTGCACAACGCAGCCTCTGGGCAGTAGAGGCCAATCTCACCAGTGTAAAATACAGCACCATCTGGCCTCTGCACAATGCAGCCCCAGTACATAATACAGCCCATTTTACCTTGGTAAACCTGCAGTCCAAATCCAGCCCTTTACACAGTTTATATTGGTTTAGTTAAATTATGTCTATGAATTGTTTATGTTCTTATGCAATACAGGTATGTATCTATTTGCAGACAATTTGCAGACACATGTGGTCTGGCCCTGGAAGTAAATGAGCGGCTCATAAAGGAGGATCAGTTGGAGTACCAAGAAGAGATGAAATCCCATTATAGGGACATTCTCGCTGAACTTTCTGAAGTCATGAATGAACCGGTGAGCTGTGATTTGTCAGTAAGTGGCATCAGTAGCCAGGTCAGAGTCTAGTGCCGAAAGCCTAACATCACCCACCCCTAGCTCTCCTTTGTCTCTGTGGCTGTTGTGTGCGGCCTGGTTGTTCTCACCCATAGAAAATATTATTCGCTGTTGAATACCATGTAACATCATTTCACAGTTTTGGCACACAGCATAAAGTGAGAGTGAGATTAGAACTGGCAGTGCAATGAAATACTGGGAGCTCAGGGGCCATCGGGGATTTGGTCCTGCTCTGCACTATGACATCTCCACTGATAATTAGAAATCAAGCAAGCCAGATTGGACAAACCAGTCACATTATACTGAGGAAGGTGGGCAGCCATCAAATGCACTATGGAGACGATTGTAAGGAGGTGAATCGGCTAGATAAGGGAGAACAGTGGCGGGGTCCCAGTTTGCGTTGACTGAATACACATGCACTGATGTGCAAGAAATACAGGTAACCATTATTACAACATCAATACAATATTGGAAGTTAGTGTTACAACTACAGTAAGAATAAAAACATTAGGATAGAAGACGCTCACCTGAAAAGCTTACAGTTTAAAGGGTTAGATAGTGTATGCCATTACTGATATGTACAGTGCTGCCAGTATACACAGTACTTTGTCAGGGCTGTAGATGTCATTATACAGAAACCATTTGTCCTGTCCCTTGCTCATCCCAATCACTCTATTTTGCTTCATATCTTATTCCAGTTGCATAAAATCCTTCACATGAACATAATTCACATTAATTCCTGTAAACCATGTATTTCAACTATACACAATAACCAGTGACATTGAAACTATCTATATATGTGTTACAAGGAATCCTTTTTGTATCCAGCATCACATACAGTAAATATATGCTGAGTGTACCGTTCATGACTATTTGCTATGTACACGTTTTCACCATAGTTGTGTTTAATCCATTCTCTCTCTTCTCTCAGCTGTCATGTGACCCTTGCCTGTTTCGCTTCTCTACCTCTTTGTCTAACATTTCACTGAGTACTTTAGGGAATATCGGTATGTCCTGTCCTTGTCTTCCTATATGTAATTCGTGCATGCTGATCCTTATTCACCTGTCTTTATTCATCCTCATATTCATCTTGTGTCATGTAAGTAACCATGCATGGTTTTAACTAAGTGCAAAGAAGAACATTAGTGCTATGTTTTCAAATAAAACCTAGTGCAATCTGAAAGCATGGACATGAGCCATTTTAATGTCCCTTATTTAGATGCACAGGGCCCTTTACCAACAAGTGTTTCTACTTTATCCTCTGGGAAAACAGCATTTTGCAACATCTGAGTCCTGCTTTCCCCTTGCGGCCGGCTGTGTCTGTTATAAAGACTGGCAGTGACCTGAAACTCCCAGTTGGTCTCTGCTTCCCCTCAGCTTCCAGTGGGGAGCCTGTGAGGGGTGAAATTGCCAGGTGAACCGCAGCAAGACGCCGTGCTATGTGGTTTTCTTTCTGAAGGTCGCTGCCCATCACTTGCTGTCAGACTGAGATTCTGTGCTTTTTCTTTTTTTCTCAAAGATCAGCTATCGGGAGGAACCAGCCAAACATTCCACAGAGAAGCCATGCACCCTTCGATCTGCCAGTACAACAAGCACAGGGATGCCAAGCATGTCGCTGAAAGCTGATTCCTGATTGGACCATCCTTTATAGGAACAATACGTATACCACAGATGTACTTTATCAAAGAACTCTGAAGGACTTGCCTCTTTGGAATATAGATTGTAATTTTAATTTATTGTAAATCATCACCACTAGTGCTTAAGGAAGTGCTAGTGTATAATAATATTGCCTACAGAATGGACAAAAAAACAAAACAGTGTTTTTAACCCCTTCTCTGCCAAGGGGTTAACCAACGAAAGATGAGCACTCCCTATATTTGTTATTATTCATGCTAAATCTAATATTATTTTATCTCTTGCTTATATTTTAAAAGTCTCTATTCAATGCTTTATAATTAAGCATATTGTAAATAGGAGATGTGTAAAATTTGTCTTTTTTTATAGAAAAGAACTTGAGCCCACAAAATTACTAAGAGTCTATAGAAATCCTTAGATAAAGATTTATTAAAGTATTTGTCAATGTGCATGGTTATTATGTGTTTTTCTGCATGCCGGGAGCAAGGTCTTCAGCTGGAACTATGTGGAGAAATGAATAGATGATCCTAAATGATAATAAAATAAAAAGTCCCTATAATAAGATAACTAGAACACACGTGATACAAGCGCACCCACACAAATAGCTGTTTTGCTGGCCAGTGTGTTGTAAACCAAAGTGATCAAAAATGATAGCGTGTGTTGGTCCAAAACAATTTCTTGGTCTGATCAAGATCTGATTGGATAGCAGATGGTTTTTATTGACCTGGCCAGAAGAACCGATGCATTATCATTCCCGAACAGGAACGTCTGTTCATTCCATTGAATGTATATATTCACTTTTCCAACTGTATCTCATCTGCAAATGTAATCAGAGATAACAGGTTTGTTTTTCTAATAATGTTGTACAATGTGCTTAAATGTCATACAACACAGAGTTTAGAAGATGTAAAGTAACATCTGATTTGTGGATACGGGTTACTGCATATTGGTGCAAATTGCACAATGTTATTAAATAAGCCCCAATAACAGAATGATTACTATGGATATCCCTAAGTTATCTCTGCTTTAGGGCAAGCAAGGTCATTTCCGTACTTTCCCACCTCACTGCGCTGTTCCTGTAGAGTGTAGACAGTGGCTATCTCACACATTGCATCACATCCCACAACTGGCTACATTTAGCCCCCAGCAGCACTACAGGTTAATCATACAGTAGGTCACTGCTTATGGGTAAATGTATGTAAAGCATTTTCAAAAACATTTGATGGGGGAGCAATATAGTGTAGTCACATTTTAATATTATGTAACTGGTTTGCCTACAGTTTTTGTGAAATGATAAGCTCTACTAGGCTGCAGGACTGCCATCAGGGGGGTGCTGGAGGAATAACTGTCACGGGCCCAGCTGCTCTGACAGAGAATGGAGGACCCGAGTGGCATGTCGCCCGCCGATGCCTGCTACTGAGAGGGCCCCCGCTATTAGTATTGAAGATGTCCCTCCCAAAATGTCCGCCACTTCATAGGAGATAGTTATTTTAAATGCAACCACCTGATAACGAGCAGAACCTTAGACAATGGGGGTAATTCCAAGTTGATCGCAGCAGGATTTTTGATAGCAATTGGGCAAAACCATGTGCACTGCAGGGGAGGCAGATATAACATGTGCAGAGAGAGTTAGATTTGGGTGGGTTATTTTGTTTCTGTGCAGGGTAAATACTGGCTGCTTTATTTTTACACTGCAAATTAGATTGCAGATTGAACTCACCACACCCAAATCTAACTCTCTCTGCACATGTTATATCTGCCCCCCCCCTGCAGTGCACATGGTTTTGCCCAATTGCTATCAAAAATCCTGCTGCGATCAACTTGGAATTACCCCCAATGAGCGAAACCACTGAGAGCAGGTACTGGGACATAATATGGTGACACAGTATGGTGACAGGGGCATTACCGTGGTGGCATAATATGGGGACGGGCATAACTGTGGGCGTGTAATATGGGGGCAGATGTATTAAGTCTGGAGAAATTATAAAGCAGTGATATGATATGATAAGATAAAGAAGTGATAAGTGGAAAGTGATAACGCACCAGCCAATCAGCTCCAAACTGTAATTTTTTCAAACCTGTAATGATTGTCTGGTGCATTATCATCTTCCACTTATCACTGCTTTATCACTTCTCCAGGCTTAATACATCTGCCTCATGGTGTCATGGGCATTTCTGTGGGGACTTAATATGGTGTCAGGGGCATAACTGTTGGGGCACAGTATGGTGACAAGTACATTACTGTGGGGGCATAATTTGGTCTCAGGGGCAATACTATGTGGAGCATAATATGATGACAGGGGAATAACTGTGGGGGCGTAATATGGTATCAGGGGAATCACTGTGGAGGCATTACTTTGTGGGGCATAATATAGTGTTGCTCAGAGTATGTGCATGGGAATTTATTTACATATATATGTTTTTTTTAAACATGTTTATTATTTTTGTTATTGTTGGGGGGGGGCTGCCTGTTTTGTCAGTCCCGGGACCTCCATTTTCTGATGACAGCCCTGATAGGAGCTGTTGGGAGGTGGGATGAGAGCTATCCTTGGGTTTATACTGTCTTGCCTTGGGGTCTGGGGCCAGCAGGCATTTACTGCAGGGATTCAATGTGGCCATCCCTACTCAGACTTGTCTGAACTGCAGATAGCATCAGATTTCTCTTGAACTCTCCCGGGAGCGTCCCGGGAATCGGATCAGACCCTGGCTTTAATTTTAATTACATTCACTTCAGATATATCTGATGCGATATATCATGTGCCAGATCGCATCAGATATATCTGATGCACACATGCTACATGTGATTGATCTGATGCTGCTGCTGCCGCTGTTCCCCCTCTTGGTGGGTGGGAGTGGCCAGGGAGATGCCAGTCAAGTGACGCTTCAGATGAATCTGATCAGATACATCTGAAGTAAAAAAAACACTCCGATGTGTACCTGTTTTCTTCAGATTCAGATAAATAGTTGGGGCAGCCTCAGAGATCTGTAGTTCAGACATATCTGACACGGGAGTGAGCATTGGATCTGAAGAGCCATCCAATGTGACACTTTTCTTCAGATATGACGGTCAGATGCATCGAAATCTGAAGAAAACTGCCCAAATCTGACTAGTGGATGGGGGCCTTTACTTTCTTATCTATCTGTGACTGGCTGCCTTATATAATCATGTAAGGAAGTGGGGTGGGGAACATTAAACTGTGAGTTCTAACAAAAGGTCAGAATTCAGGATGGTGACACCAGATAGTTGACATGGTCTGAAATTTCACATTCAGAATGCTGAGACTGATATTATGTCGAAATGCAACATGCCGACATGCACATCAACATGTTCATAATGTTGACATTGTGCATGCATGTATTCAACATGTTCACACTAAACCTGTTATGTCGACATTGTAACTGTCGACATCCACACGATCGGCAGTGTTGACATTCTGGTGATGTCATTCAGATGTTCACATAATTACTACATACCCTTCGGTAATATAAAGTAAGCAGACAGCAGACCATGTGACTAAGTGCTGCCTGGCATAAAGCCAGAGATGCGGGACCCTTCATCGTCCTACTGTAATTTCCAGTTCTATCTTCTACAACTGAAGCGTTATTTATTAATTTATAGAGAGAAGAGCACTTTAACAATGACACAAGCAGCTTGTATATAATTATATGGGGCCTATTCATCCAACTCACGGAGGGGGATACTATCACTAGTGATGGCAACTCATGAGCAGGCACACACACACCGCACTCAACGTCTTACCTGGACATTGCACATGGACAGCGCGCCGCCCCTTCACCTCACGACTGCTCCGCACCACCACCAACAGACGCAGCTGGCTCACGGGTTACTGTCTCATTGGATTTACTTTACATCCCTATCCCGCGAGACTCACTCGACACTTATGACATCCTCGGCAGTTGAATAGCTGAGCCACTGCAGGGGACTCCTTCTTCAGCATGTGCTGTCTGACTGACTTCACACAGCTCGGTATGGGGGCCTCAAATGTGTGAAGGCCCCAGGATGACCGCCCCTGTCGCGCTTCCCTTAATCCGGCCCTGGGACACACATACGCATAGCCACTGCTGACACTGTGAGAAGTCAGCGGAGGGATCCGCTTGGATTCCTCTTCACATTCCCAGAGCTCTTTCTCAAAGGAAGGAACAGGCTCTGAGAACAAGCACCATCTGAAGATGGCATTTATCCTCACAGGTAAACTCCCAAAACTTCAATGTTTGCTGAATATCAGGCGGTTCTGTCAAACCCCTAATGATGAATGGCCCATTACCTAAAGATGCGAAAACTCACATTTCTGCATCTGTAACAGGCCATTTAGTGATGATGAATAGGTCCCTTAGTGAGATGTGGATATGTCCAAGGTTACATACTGTAGTAAGAAGAACATGTGGCATAATTACAACCTTGACCTAAAAATAGGGAGACTTCTTGCGATGTAGGAAGCAGGACGGGAGCAGACTGCTAGTGATTGACAGTCTGCTGCCATTTGGGGTGCGTAGAGGTGGCGGCGACAACCCTGGTTTCCCAAAACAGGTCATGTAGCCGCCATTTAGGGGGAGGGAAGAGGCCAGGGATCTCCATGGTTGCACAGAGATTTCCTGGCCTCTGTGATTGTCGGCTTGCAGGTCCCCATGGGTGCCACAAGCTGCCCATTGGTGAGTCAGTGATCCGATGTGTGCATCCTAGGACACAGATCATTACTGCAGCAGGAGGCATCTGCTTGTAATAGACGCCTCCTGCTGCATCACCATACAGCCCTATCACTGCTGCTTCCAAGGAAACAGCAGTGATAGCACCTCCAACCACATCCGAATGACCCTCAAAGTGAGTAGCTGCAGTGGCGTAACTACTGCCCCCGCAGCCCTCGCGGTGGCTTGGAGGCGCAGGGCTGCGGGGGGCGCAGCCACTGATTTAGCGCAGATTGACATGCGGACGAGCCGTCCGCATGTCAATCTGCTGTTTCCCTCCTTCCCTAGCCGCTGCTGTAAGGAGGGAGATGGAGGGCACAGCGTGCGCCTCTCCTGTGTCCCTCCTGCGTCTCTGACGGGTCTATTGAATGAAGTGCCTGTTCGTGAGCTCTGATTGGCTCACGAACCGGCACTTCATTTAACACACCACAGGAGAAGCGCGCGCTATGCCCTCCGTGTCCCTCCTTACAGCAGCGGGGGAGCGGGGTGGAGGAGCTGTACCTGGCACTGGGGGAGGGGGAGCATATTTGGCACTTGGGGGGGCATATGTGACACTTGGGGGTATATGTGTACCTGGCACTTGGGGGGGGGTATATTTGGCATTGGGGGCATGTGTGTACCTGGCACTGTTGGGGAATATCTGGCACAGGGGGCATATGTGGCACTGGGAACACAGCCCTAGCAACAAGCATTACCCCCTAGCAACGAGCATGACACCCAGTGCATGAAACCCCTGGCAACGAGCATGACACCCAGTGCATGAAACCCCTGGCAACGAGCATGACATCCAGTGCATGAAACCCCTGGCAACGAGCATGACACCCTGAGCATGAAAACCCCTGGCACCGTGCATGGAACCAAGAGCATGAAACCCCTGGCAACGAGCAGGTAATTTAAAAGTAATTAGAAGCCTTACTGTAGGACTTAATGTGTAATGGGCGTTGCGGTGTGTGGCATAATGTATCACGGACATTGCGGTGTGTGTCATAATGTGTCCCAGGCTTTACGGTGTGTGGTATACTATATCATGGGCATTGTGGTATGTGGTATAATGTCTCAGGGGCATTTCAGTGTGGCATAATGTATAACGGGCATTGCGGTGTGTGGCATAGGGTATAACGGGCATTGCGGTGTGTGTCACAGGCATTACGGTGTGTGGTATACTATATCATGGGCATTGTGGTATGTGCTATAATGTCTCGGGATTGCAGTGTGTGGCATAATGTGTCACAGGCATTACGGTGTGTGGCATACTATATCACGGGCATTGTGGTATAATGTCTCAGGGGCATTGCAGTGTGGCATAATGTATAACGGGCATTGCGGTGTGTGGCATAGGGTATAACGGGCATTGCGGTATATGTCACAGGCATTACGGTGTGTTGCATACTATATCACGGACATTGTGGTATGTGGTATAATGGCCCTCATTCCGAGTTGTTCGCTCGCAAGGCGAATGTAGCAGAGTTACACACGCTAAGCCGCCGCCTACTGGGAGTGAATCTTAGCTTCTTAAAATTGCGACCGACGTACGCGCAATATAGCGATTACAAACGAGTTAGCAGTTTCTGAGTAGCTTCAGACTTACTCTGCCTGTGCGATCAGTTCAGTGCTTTTCGTTCCTGGCTGACGTCATAAACACACCCAGCGTTCGCCCAGGCACTCCCACCGTTTCTCCGGCCACTCCTGCGTTTTTTCCGGAAACGGTAGCGTTTCCAGCCACACGCCCCTAAAACGCCGTGCATCCGCCCAGTAACACCCATTTCCTGTCAATCACAATGCGAACGTCGGAGCGATGAAAATGCCGTGAGTAAACTTACTTTCATCATAGTAAAGTTACTTGGCGCAGTCGCAGTGCGAACATTGCGCATGCGCACTAAGAGAATTCTCACTGCGATGCGATGAAAATCTCCGAGCGAACAACTCGGAATGAGGGCCAATGTCTCAGGGTCATTGCAGTGTGTGGCATAATGTATCACGGACATTGCGGTGTGTGGCATAATGTGTCAGGCATTACGGTGTGTGGTATACTATATCACGGGCATTGTGGTATGTGGTATAATGTCTCAGGGTCATTGCGGTGTGTGTCATAATATGTCACAGGCATTGTATGTGCTATAATGTATCAGAGGCATTGCAGTGTGTAACATAATATATAACGGGCATTGCGATTCCTGTCATAATGTGTCACAGGCATTACGGTGTGTGACATAATGTGTCAGGGGCATTATGGTGTGTGCATATTGTGTCATGTGCATTATTGTGTGTGGCATAATGTCTAAGGGCCATTGCTGTATGTGGCATAATGTATACTGGGCATTACTATAAGGAGGAAAAATGACAAATAATGTAAGGGGCATGAATCAGGATTATTTTTCTTTCCTGTGGTGGCCAACGTCTGGGCGTGCAGGGTGCAAAACTGGGGTATAAGGCAGTCTTTTCCTGCAATGCCACGCCCATTTCAACAAAGCCACGCCTTTGGCGTGTGCAGGTTCATCCCTTTACTAGTGCCAATTATGGGGGTGGGGGGAGTTTGCGGGGGGGGGGGGGGGGGGGGGGCACCGGAATTTTTTTTGGCTTGGGGGACAAAAATTTCTAGTTACGCCACTGAGTAGCTGGATACAGCATATTTCCATAAGACCTTTCCATGAACTGTTTTCTTCAAGGTTTTATATTCTTTTGTCATGTCATTGTCTACATGACACCTATCACAGAGGATGTGTGATATTCTCTTCAACCAAAAGTTTCTTTTCTGTATAGTGTAAATAGAGCATCAGTGGAATGTTAAGTGGGAGATCTGCATGGTTTATGCAGCCTTTATACTGAGCATTATGTAATGTCTTTTATATTTATTCCAGGTAGGACCTAAAGCTTGTAACATTTCTGCTGCGGGGTACACTGAGCTCCACAAGGAAAGACATAGGGGTGTAGAGTAGGATCTTGATCCGAGGCACCAACAGGCTCAAAAGCTTTGACTGTTCCAGGAATGCATAGCGCCGCCTCCTCTATAACCCCGCCTCCCTGCACAGGAGCTCAGTTTTGTAGTTGGGGCCGCAGATAGCAGGCACATAAAAGAGGGGCTGCTCTGGGTAGCCCTGAGAAGAGCTTTTTAGAAGAAAAGTGAAGACTTCAAGGGCAGCAGCAGTGTGTATATGTCTTTTGACATTCACTGCTGCGGCTCCATCTCTCCCTGCGGCGCTGTACACTCCTGAGCCCTGGTTGCCGGGTAACTACAGCAGGAGGCACCGGTTTTCTTCCATGGTCAGGCACACACGACGGGGGCTCTCCAGGATCGCGTGGCCGCGCTTCGGGAGGTGGTGAGTGGGTCCCGCTTGCGGGACCCGTACTTTATCGCTATCCAGTGCGGTCAGTGGGAGGCGGGCCGCGCGCGCTGGCGGTGGACACTGTGGCAGTACAGGCCATCCCACTAGATCACCAGGGCATGGGTGCAGGTCAGGTTTTCTCTTAAAACCATTTTAACAGTAGCCCACAGTACCCGGTGGTTTTGCCAGTAGGGGGATAAGGCTTAGTCCTGGAGCCCCTCCCCCAGCCCCAGGGCGCCATTTCTTGCAAATGTTCCCGCCCTGGAGCTGCATATCTGTCTCTCCCTCACTCCCTTTCAGTGTCTGGGCGCCATTTCTCTCAGCTACACTGTTCCTGGGACTGCTTGGGCAAATCCTCCTGTGTAAAGCCGCCTGGTTGTCACTGTCAGTGCTGTGACTTTACATGACACTTAAGTATTCTACCTGCCTATTAGACAGTGTTAGTTAAGAAAGAGTGCATTTAGTAAGGGTTTCTGGTACAATTACCCTGTGATATACATCCAGTTCTTACTGTGCAGTGTTATATCTATTGACTATATAGCTATATATACAAGCTGGTCCAGTGCAGTATTATTGTTAGTAATAACCTCTGCATTGTACAACTGTGACTATATGTGTGTGCATTAGCTTGTTGAGTGGTTTCCATTTCGTGTCTCTCACTCAACTTGCTATCCCTATATTCTATAACCTGAGGGGGCTTGGTGCGTCAGGTTTTATATTTATATAGGATTTCACAAGATATACTTTAATATGTATTTTTCTCTGTGATTTTAGTCACCATATCTCTCCTATATCTCTGCTTGTGCTGACTACACTGCGCAGGGGTTTGAGTAAGAGATATTGGGGGTCATTCCGAGATTTTAGCAGCATTGCACACGCTAGGCCGCCGCCCTCTGGGAGTGTATCTTCGCTTAGCAGAATTGCGAACGAAAGATTAGCAGAATTGCGAATAGAAAATTCTTAGCAGTTTCTGAGTAGCTCGGGACTTACTCCTACATTGCGATCAGCTCAGCCCGTTTCGTTCCTGGTTTGACGTCACAAACACGCCCTGCGTTCGGCCAGCCTCTCCCCCGTTTCTCTAGGCACTCCAGCGTTTTATTCTGGCACGCCTGCGTTTTTCCGCACACTCCCAGAAAACGGTCAGTTTCCGCCCAGAAACACCCATTTCCTGTCAATCACACTCCGAACACTTCAACGATGGAAATTCTTAGTTCGGATGTGAGTAAATCTACTAAGTTTTGTGCTAAAATACTTAGCGCATGCGCACTGCGTACCATGCGCATGTGCATTTTCGCCTTAATCGCTCCATTGCGAAAATCGGCAACGAGCGAACAACTCGGAATGACCCCCATTGTGCTGCTGCCAATTGTACTGTGTTACCTAATACTGCAAGTTATATCATGTCTGCTTCTGAAGGTAACGGTTCTGGGGCGGAACACACTGCTGGTGTTGCTGAAGCCACAGGCACATATGAGGAGAATATAGCAGCTGTGGGCTCTGGTTCTGGGGGCTCCTTGCCCCCCAGTGGGACTGTGGCAACGGAGGTCCATAATGACCCACCGTGGGCTGCTTTTTCCACGCTTCTGCATACGCTAGTTAATAAATTAACACCCCCTATGGGACCCCCTATGCCAGTACAACCGTATGTGGTCCCTGCAGTTTACCAGCCGTGGGCGGACAATTTATCTGCTCAATTGAAGTAGTTGAACCAGTCCCTGACTACTAAAAAGTCTGACCCTCGCTTGCCTAAGACCAAGGGGTCCTCTAAGCGAGCTCCTATCTCCTCACAATCCACTGCTGTCACTGACACCTCATCTGATGAAGATGGCACTTACACTAACCCCACAGATTCTGATATAGATACTGCTGATGGGGAGGGTAGTTCACATGTGGATGTTCCTGATCTTTTGGAGGCTATTAAGTTGATTTTACAGATTACGGATAATCCAGAGCCATCCGTCCCTCCTAAGAAACCAGATAGGTTCAAGAGTCAGAAGGTGGCTAAACAAGTTTTACCTCACTCTGACCACCTAGTGGATATACGTCAGGAACCCGGGGAAAACCCGGGTAAGAAGTTTGTGCCTCAAAAGAAGATGCTGGCTCGCTATCCCCTCGCGCCAGAGCTGTCTAAAAATTGGGAAACGCCTCCTCCAGTAGACTCGCATATGGCTAGGATGGTGGTTTCCTCAGCAACACCTGTCACTACCGTCACGTCTCTAAATGAGCCTACGGATAAACGTGTGGAGGGTTGTCTGAAAGCGATTTACACCCTCACGGGTGCTGCACAAAGGCCCACTATTGCAGCAACATGGGCTGCAGAGGCTATTGAAGCATGGGCCTTGGAGTTAGAAGCTGAAATCTCTTCTGATCATGCTAGACAATGCTTGTCATATATTGTCACAGCTTCTCACTGTATTAAAGAGGCGGCTTCTGATGCCGGTATCCTAGCAGCCAAGGCCTCTACTACATCAGTCCTGGCTCGACGGATATTGTGGCTGAGATCCTGGTCTGTGGATCTGGACTCTAGAAAAACCCTGGAGGTACTCCCTTTCAAGGGAGATATTCTGTTTGGGGAAGACTTAAATAAGATAGTGGCTGACTTGGCTACTGCCAAAACTGCCTGTCTGCCAAGTACCGCTCCTTCTGTGTCGAAGGCTAAAGGTACTTCCTTTCGCCCCTTTCGTCCTTCAGGTAAAGCAAAAGGTCAGGCGTACAACAAGCAGGCCCGCACTTCCAAACCTGGTAAGCCGAAGCCCAAAAGAGCCTGGGCTGCCCGTCAGCCAGCTTCCAAGACCGATAAGCCTGCCGCATGACGAGGTGGGCCTCCCCCTGGGGTATCCCAGGGTGGGGGGCCTACTTCTAGGGTATACCCAGGAATGGTTGAAGACCACTTCAGATGCCTGGGTACGGGAAGTCGTCACTCGAGGTTACGCCATAGCCTTCAAAAACCGACCCCCTCATCGATTTTGCCGGACAGACGTCCCGTTGGACCAGACAAAGGCAAACACTCTACATTCGGTGGTACATACCCTCCTGGATACAGGAGTCGTAGTACAGGTGCCTCTTGCTCAGAGGGGCCGGGGGTACTATTCTCCGCTGTTTCTGGTTCCGAAACCGAATGGGTCCTCCCGGCCCATTCTCAACCTCAAGGCTTTGAACAGGTTTGTGAAAGTTTCCAAGTTCCGTATGGAAACCCTTCGCTCTATAGTTCTGGCCTTGGAACCTGGGGACTACATGGTCTCCCTGGACATACAGGATGCTTACCTGCATATTCCTATAGCAGTGTCACATCAGCAATACCTGAGGTTTGCGATTGGCAACCTTCATTACCAGTTTCAGGCGTTACCTTTTGGTTTAACTACGGCTCCGCGAGTCTTCACCAAAGTTATGGAGGTGATGACGGTGGTTCTCCGCCGTCAAGGGGTCAGGATACTGCCGTATCTGGACGACTTGTTAATCCTGGCAAATTCCCCAGAAATTCTCCTACGTCATCTGGATATGACTGTCCGGTTTCTACAAGCCCACGGGTGGCTCATCAACTGGAAGAAATCCTCCCTGGTCCCTGCTCAGGGCATGGTGCACCTGGGAGCGCTTTTGGACACTCACAACCAGCGGTTGTTCTTGTCTCGGGAGAAAGTCCTGAAGCTTCAGGACAGGATTTGTTGCTTCCTTTCTTGTCCGCAAGTGTCGATACATTCGGCGATGCAGGTGCTGGGCCTCATGGTATCAGCATTCGACATGGTGGAGTATGCTCAATTTCATTCTCACCCCCTCCAGAGGCTGATTCTAGCCAAGTGGGACGGCCTGCCTCACCGGATCAGGTCTCACATGATCTCATTGACTCCGGAGGTCCGTCTGTCGCTGCACTGGTGGCTCCAGGACCAAAGATTGTGCAGGGGCCGTCCCTTCTGGATATCCGACTGGGTCCTGTTGATGACAGATGCCAGTCTCAGAGGTTGGGGAGCGGTGATGGAGCAACACTCCCTTCAGGGTCGGTGGACCAAGGAGGAATCTCTCCTCTCGATCAACACTCTGGAATTGCGGGCGGTCTTCAATGCGTTGAACCTGGCCCAGCTTTTAATTCAGAACCGTCCTGTTCAAGTACAGTTGGACAACGCCACCACAGTGGCTTACATAAATCATCAAGGCGGCACTTGAAACCGTTTGGCAATGAAGGAAGTCTCACGGATTCTACATTGGGCGGAACGCCTTCTACCGGCCATATCGGCAATATTCATTCCGGGAGTCCTGAATTGGGAAGCAGACTTTCTCAGTCGTCAGGACGTACATGCCAGAGAGTGGGGCCTCCATCCAGAAGTGTTTCAACTCCTAGTGGAAAAGTGGGGCCTTCCAGACGTAGATCTGATGGCGTCTCGACAAGGTGGACACTGGTCTTCGGAGCAAGGACAAGGAATCCTCAAGCAGCATTCGTGGATGCGATGGCGGTGCCGTGGAGGTTTCGGCTGCCGTACGTGTTCCCTCCGGTGTCACTCCTGCCCAGGGTAATTCGGAAGTTCAAGCAAGAAAGAGGAATTCTGCTTCTCATAGCTCCAGCGTGGCCCAGACGGCACTGGTTCTCAGACCTGCAGGGCCTATCGTCAGAGCGTCAAATCCTACTTCCACAACACCCAGACCTCCTCGTTCAGGGCCCCTGTGTCTACCAGGACCTAGCCCGGCTGTCTTTGACAGCGTGGCTCTTGAAGCTTCCGTCTTGAGGGCTAAAGGGTTTTCTGAGGCGGTCATTCAAACTATGTTGCGGGCCCGGAAACCGGCTCCTGCTCGGATTTACTATAGTGTCTGGCATTCTTACTTTGTTTGGTGCTCATCTAACGATTATGACACTTCCAAGTTTAGTACAGCCAAGTTGTTGGCCTTTCTTCAGCAGGGTCTGGACTTAGGCCTGCGTCTGGCCTCCCTCAAGGTTCAAATATCTGCCTTGTCGGTGTGGTTTCAGAGAAAGATTGTGACCTTACCTGATGTGCATACCTTTCCACAGGGTGTGTTGCGTATCCAACCTCCTTATGTCCCGCCTGTGGCTACTTGGGACTTGTCGGTGGTTTTGGAGGCGTTACAAGAGTCTCCATTTGAACCTCTTGGTTCAGCTAATCTTAAGTGGCTTTCCCTTAAGGTGGTGTTTCTGCTGGCTATTGCTTCAGCTAGAAGAGTGTCGGATTTGGGTGCCTAGTCTTGTAGTTCCCCATATCTGATATTTCACCGTGACCGGGTGGTTCTTAGGACTCGTCCCGGATATTTACCTAAGGTGGTTTCTTCGTTCCACCTTAACCAGGAGATCGTGGTTCCGGCACTGGTTTCTCCTGATCTGTCTCCCAAAGAGCGGTCTTTGGATGTGGTGCGGGCTCTCCGTATCTATGTGAAGAGAACTGCTTCTATTAGGAAATCTGATTCTCTCTTTGTGCTGTTTGGATTTCACAAACGGGGCTGGCCTGCTCACAAGCAGACTTTGGCCAGATGGATTAGAATGGTGATTGCACATGCTTATGTGAGGGCTGGTCTATCTGCTCCTGCTCACATTACGGCCTATTCTGCTCGGTCTGTTGGACCTTCTTGGGCGGCCCGCCGTGGTGCGACCCTTGAACAATTGTGCAAGGCGGCTACATGGTCTTCAGTGAACACGTTCATAAGGTTCTATGCCTTCGATACTGCCCCTTCCCAGGATGCTTCCTTTGGACGCCGGGTTCTTGTGTCCGCTACAGTGCGTCCCCTCCCATAAGGAACTGCTTTAGGACATCCCCTATGTCTTTCCCTGTGGAGCCCAGTGTACCCCGCAGCAGAAAACGAGTTTTATGGTAAGAACTTACCTTTGTTAAAACTCTTTCTGCGAGGTACACTGGGCTCCACAAGGCGCCCACCCTGACGCACTTAGCTTCTTTGGGTTGGTATGGCATTAGCCGCTGACACTTCTCCTGTCGTGAGAGTGTGGTGTATGTGGCTACTAACCGTTGTCGTCTCTTTTCCTGCTAATGCGTTGGGCTGGTTAACTAAAAACTGAGCTCCTGTGCAGGGAGGCGGGGTTATAGAGGAGGCGGCGCTATGCATTCTGGGAACAGTCAAAGCTTTTGAGCCTGTTGGTGCCTCGGATCAAGATCCTACTCTACACCCCTATGTCTTTCCTTGTGGAGCCCAGTGTACCTCGCAGAAAGAGTTTTAACAAAGGTAAGTTCTTACCATAAAACACTTTTTTACCAACAACCCATCGTGCTTGTTGTTTAATAAATGCTTTCTTTAGGAACTGTTTTAAGTGTAGTAATCTGAAAATGTTCTAAAAAATGTCTTTGCTGTGCACTGTGGCTCAGTGGTTAGCATTGCTCCAAGGTCTTTTGTTTGATTCTAAAGGTGCAGACACACTCTGCGTTTTTGCCCAGTGTGTATGCACAGCGATGATGGCTGACATCGATGGGCTGAAAATCGCTCAGTGCATACACACTGAGCGCTTTTCCCCCCTGCCCAGCGATGTCAGCAGGGTTGAACGGCTTTCCATAGCAGGACGCTATGGAAAGCCATTAGCCCGCCGTTCATCTACTGGTAATACCAGCAGATGAACGGCGGCCACCGGCGATGAAGCGGGAGCGCGCATCAGCACTCACCGCCTGGGACTACACACTGGGTGGTTTTAAGCTGAAAGCAGCTCAACACACCAAAAGTGAGCTGCTTTCAGCTCAAACACGCCCAGCGTGTCTGTGCCTCAAGAGGTAGATTTTCAAAGCAGACTCTGAATTTAAAGAAACAATGTTATTAAAAACAAAATATGCTTGGTTTGTGTTTAATATTAATACGGAGGGAATTCTCTTTCTGGCACAGGGCACCAAAAAGTCTAGTTACAGCTCTGCCTATGATGACCGGATCGGACTTTGCAAGGACTTCAGGTAAGCATAGCTCCAAAAGGCTTTAGATCTTTAACAAAATATGCAGAGTCCTAATATTTGTAGGGACAAAGAGTGGAGACATCAGTGATTTCCCCAATGTTTTCAGTTTGGTAAATGTAGAGAAACAGAAAGGTTGGATTTCTGGCTTTCTGCAGCTAAAAAGCTGGAGAAAAATCTCTAATTGGTTTAATAAATAAATCCCATACATCTACAGTTTATTGCGGCACTAACAGAACATTGACCACCTTACTCACTCACATAAGAAGCAGACATGGCAGAAAGATGCCAATTTAACATTATAGCACAAGCTGAGAGTTCTAAATGATCTGCCCCTTTTACACCCTAAACTACAGAAAATGACAGAAAACGTGGCGTGAAACGGAATCACAACATGCAGTGCACTGTATGCTAAAGGATTTCCACTGTAACTCAATCTTTAAATAAAATGGATGGCTGCTTCTTCCTGACGCTTTATTGTGAAGGTGGTAGATTGTATAACCTTATAGCTATTTAAGAATTAATCAGTCATGGAGGCATAAAAAAGAAGCTACTCTGTCATTTTTAGACATAGTAAACTCTCATGGAAAGCAAAAACCGTGCAGGTTTGAATAATTAAAGGCCTCTTGTCTAAACGCTTAATCCAAGCTCACATCCTGATGAAAGACGACCTAGAGCTGGGTGTAGGGCCACCTGCTATTGTACAACTGATCTTTAGTAAATAATGCGTCAAGCAGATGATTTGGTGACTCTGGTAGCATTTGCTCCTTTGAGACCACCGCACTGGGGAAGAAGGGTGAAATAGAGGAGACTGTTAATGGAAGGCGACACACACTTAATGCGAGTCATCAGAGAAATGCGGCTAGAGATCAACAAGCTGGAGAAAGAAAACAAAGAGCTTCGGGGAGAGCTAAGTCAGGCTGGGCACAAGGCAATAACTGCAAAGGAGCCAGAGATGAGAACTGGCATCAAATGTGACCAGCCAGGGACAGAAGAGCTGGTGTGCCCAGGAGTAATACGTAGGAATGTCTCTGTGGGATCTGCTGACATACTGCAGGAGCAGACAGGTACTATGTCTTCCCTTGCCTGAACACTATGATGGGACGGTTATTAGATAGCATAGATATAAAAGCAATAAATATGCCACAGTATAAGCAAAGTTTAAAAACATTTCTCACATAGCAGAATTTAAGAAAGATAATTTACACTGGCATATACTTATTCATTTTTTTTATCTTTAATACATTTTTTTTTTTACAACTTTATTATTGTGAATCCACTAGAAACTAGCAGAAACATTAACATACAGTATGATAGGCTGGGGCCATAGTCACACATTCTGACATTAGGTATTCCGGAATCCCTGGGGTACGAGCAACCAGATGCTTGCACTCATTTACTGAACTGTGCTAGAAAAATGACAGTAAAACTCTGACCGGTCACTTTGAGCTATAGCACCTGTTTTTGTTATCTGTGCGCCAGTATTCAGAAATGTCTCTCGTTACACCATAGAACAGAAAACTATTCTTATTTCCAGGGATAGTCCATGGTTTAATGACCTGTACTTGGAAATGTCCCTATTTTGCCGTATTGATCAGCTTCGAGGTAGCATTTATAAAATACATTCTATAAAATGATAGGTACTGTAGATGCTGACTAGTTGCTATGGGCAACTTCTCCACTAATCCACTTCTCCACTCTTTTTACTGCTTAATATACAGTATCAACCCCTAAATGTGCTTAGTTTCGGATGGCAGACTGGATGTGTATGGGAAATACAGATTCAAAGATAACAACTGTCATTCTATAGAATGTTTAGACATACTGTAAGTATTGTACATCTTGTTATATAGTACGTTTTGCTGATCTAGGAGCTATTACATGAATCACCAATCTCAGATACAATATTGCGGCACATGTGACGGTCCTGACCTGTGGGAGTGTCATGCGTGTGTAACACATAGTTGCTTACCTTCCCTCATTCTGCAGGAGACTCCCTGAAATAGTAGCAATCTCCCCGACTCCCTGAATAGACAATTAATCTCCCTGATTACACCTTACCCCCATTATATAGCTGATACATTCTATGGGGAAAAAAACTAAATCAGTGATACATACATTCAAATGGGATGATCAGTGTCATTTCCCTGTATTGGTTATAAGGCACAATGATCCCTATGGCTACATGCATTTTAAATACGGTTTCTCATGGCCACTCACAGTATATGTGTATACTGTATACTAACTTATGGGGCTTATTTACATTTGGATGTTAGTAATTTTCATGACACATCTCTCAGATGTAGCAACACACGTCCGCACTGATAGGTGTTACTTTCACATCTCCCTGAAATGCTTTTACAAAAGTAGGCAAGTATGGTGTAACTGTAAGGTCTGGGCGATTTTGACACACATATGAGGAAGAGAGGCTGTCCTAATAAGGTGGTTGGTGCAAGTGCCTGTAGTAATGACGGCAGATGCATCGGATGGGGTAAAATTAATGGGCGGCCCAGGTCTCCAGTTGCAGAAACATGAACCATATGGATTCTTGCATTAGCATAAGGTAGTAAATCAGGCACCTGCAGGGACAGAATCAGCCCCATTGTGTGCGATCAGTAGACTCATGTCAGGAAGGGTAGGATGTATGTAGAGTATAGTATACTCTAGGGCAGCTGAGCTGCTCTCCGTGGCCCATCCACCCACCTGCCAAGCACTGGTTTATGTCTTTACTTTTTTTTAAAAGATCCTCCGGAGCGCTCTGGAGCGCACCGGAGCTCAGCACCCCGTCAGTGACTCACTGCGCTACAGCAGCTGCACTGGCAGCTACTCCCCCTACTTCCCAGCAGCCAGTGCAGCTGCTGCAGCGCAGGGAGTCACATTGATGCGTCACAGAGCTCCGGGTAGTGTGCCTCTCTCAGGCTGAGCGCGTGTGGTGAGAGCCTCCACTCCCGTCAGGACACATTTCTGCAGCAAGGTGGTAAGTTTATATATGTCGGGGGAGGGCTGGTGCCATTAATAAATTATGCTCACATTGTCCTGCATGAGTTCGGGGACCTGGCCGGGCGAGCGCATGTGCTGTCTATAGGGTGGGGGGTGAGGAATAATTATAGTGCCTGTGCTGTCTATTGGGGGCATATGTGTATCTGGCACTGCACTACTTGGGGAATATGTTAATCTGGCACTATTGGAGGCATACATGTATCTGGCACTATTAGGGGCATATGTGCATCTGGCACTGCACTACTGGGGTCATATGTGAATCTGGCACTATTGGAGGCATATGTGTATCTAGCACTATTGGGGGCATATGTGTATCTGGCACTGCAGTATTGGGGGCGTATGTGTATCTGGCACTATTAGGGGCATATGTGCATCTGGCACTATTCGAGGCATATGTGTATCTGGCACTATTAGGGGCATATGTGCAACTGGCACTGCTCTATTGGTGTCATGTGTATCTGGCCCCCCATTTGTGTATTACACCCCCATTTTCATTGGCCACACCCATTTCTTGGCACACCGTACCATTAACACATTTTTTTCTACTTACACCCCTGTAAATATGTACAGATGGAGCTGCGCTCATCTGAAGATGAAAATGTGCACTCCCGGCGTGACTAGGCGATCAGTCCACCTAGTCACCACGGGAGTGCACAAAGATGATCCCATTCAGAGCGTCTCTGTCCGGGCACGCGGACAGAGGCGCACTCCATTCGAGTAAATGGGGAACGTCTCCATCACGTCACTTGGGCAGACAGGGATGCTCTCAGCGATAGACGCATCCGGGCGTGTGCGCCTAGTCACAGGCGGAGCTATGGCTAGCGTGGCTCCATCTGTATATATAATAAGTGGAAGGACTCCTGAGCCTGGGATAACCGCTGGGGAGCAGCGGATACCTGCAGCACAGGCAGCAAAATGCATTTAGTGCCCCTTGGACTTCATTGAATTTTTGAATGTGGCCCACACTGTCCTAAAGGTTGAAAACTCCTGCTCTAGGGGGTCCCATATAAGATATACAGTAAAACATGGGTACAGCGAAGGGCAGGTCATTGTGGGATCCCACCCCAAGGGGGTCCAGAATGATATACCAGCAGTTGGGATACCGGCTGTCAGTATCCCGCGCTGTGCTCCCGTGCTTTCAGAGCAGTGGCGAGCGTTGGGAGCATCAGGTTCTATTCCTACTCGGTTGGTGGCGTGGGAATTAGGGGCGGGTGTCGGTATGGTGGCCGTCGGTCAAATGCCAATGGCTGAGATCCCGACTGCCGGCATTTTGACTGCATACCCCCAAGTGCTGGATGACTGATGTGCTGGAAGGATTTAATATGGTCCTGAATCTAAACATAGACTCACAATAGCCGCATTTCTCTGCAAACTCGCTGCTGCTCTGAAATTTCAGCCATATAAGTGATAGATGACTGGAGGCAACCAAAGCCTTGGGTGCAGTCAGCTTTCTTGTTAGCTCTAGGCCCACAGCTCCTTTTCTGGGCTACATTTCCCTAGCCATACCTACCTTTGTAAGTAGAGAATACTTATGGGCTGATACTGGGTCAGACACAGCAGCGTGTATTGGCAGTCGTCCGTCTGTGACTTTATGCAAATGCCGCTACAAGCTCCTACCCTCCTGTACATCCATGTGACTGAATTTACAAGCACTGAGATGCCCAGTCAGCATCTGTGCATGCAGTAATACTGATTGGTGAGTCCTTATACAGTATGCCATCATCAACCTCTCCATGGAAACTTGCATAAGCACTAGTGCAGGTGCAGTGTCTCTGTCTATGGCTTCCTATGCCTGCAGCCGTGTGCCTGTGTACTTATCCGCTTACACTGACATGCCTCCGACACTCCCATGACACGCCCACTGATTATACACTGCTAGCCACCTCCCAGTCATAGCCCAGGAACAGCCATCACTTCTCCACAACATTTCTGATACTGTCTGTCTAAATAGCAGCTGCACCTGTGTGCATGCACTATATAAAATACATGCGCCACAGGAGTTTGTAGGAATTTTAGCATATTCTCAGTTACAAAACATTGCTGAACTGAGCATCAGCATTGTGTGCAGTATGCATGCACTGAATCAGGTCCTTAGTGAGTGACATCTCAGACTACCCACCTCTTAGAGGTGACACAGGAACACACCATCACTCAATACCATTTCTTATGATGCCATAATATGTTAGAAGATTACAGTACATTAAGGGGGTCTATTCATGAAGCAGTGAAAAGTGGGGAGAAGTGAGCCAGTGGAGAAGTTGCCAATGGCAACTAATCAGCTGCTCTGTATAATTTCATAGCATGCAAATTATAAATGTTACTTCAATGCCGCACATCGTTCATCATTGGTGCATACACACTGAAAGATATGAATGACATCTCGTTCATTAATGAACAAGATCGTTCATATCTTTCAGTGTTATCGGCCAGCGTGTAGGGCCTATTACTTTATATTTCGAAAATCCATTAATTACCAGAGCATTAATGTATGTCACTTACAAATTCCACATGAATACTCGGGTCATAGAACTATTGTCTCGCAGGGTGCAGCCAAGACTTCAATTAAATGGAATGGACATTTATTTCAAGCTGTCAGGCAGGAGATACTGTATCAGACAAATGTATCCCTGCAAAAGCCATTGATTCATTTCCCGTATTTAAATGTGATCAAACGTATTGTGGGGTCTATTCATGGAGCAGTGAAAACAGTGGAGAAGTGAGACTGTGTAGAAGTTGCCCATGGCAACCAATCAGCTGCTCCGTACAACTGTATAGTATGCAAATTATAAATGTTACTTCAATGCTTATTAGCTCTCCACTGGATCACTTCTCCACACTTTTCACTGCTTCATGAATAGACCCCTAAAGGTGGGTGGGCATATGAGAATTTGTCATTATAGTCAGATGATAATATATTGGTTGTCCAATCCACAATGGACTGGAGAACGCAGAATTTTGAGGGACAAAGCCAAAGTTGATAAACAGGCAAACAAGACTCTTGAAGTACCAGCAGAGAAATATAATTCCAATCCAAAGATTGGTAGAGGTGCAGACAGGGCCGCCTCCAGGCCTACTAGCACCCTGAGCGAGAAAATGTAAAAAATTTAGGGGCGTTGCTTCGTGGGGAAGGTGCGTGGCCACATAATAGTGGCAATTCGCATTACACCACACAGTAGTGCAGCTAATACACATTGCACCAGGTAGAACCTCCTATACACTTTGCGCCAGGCAGAGCACGTTAGACACTTTGCGCCAGGCAGAGCACATTAGACACTTTGCTCCAGGCAGAGCACTGAGAAACATTGCCTAGCCACAGACGCCTAGCGGAAACACTACATGATATGCTCCCCAGCCGTGCCAGCTACACATGACATGCCCCCCAGCAGTGCCAGCAACACGTGACATGCCCCCAGCAGTGCCAGCTACACATGACATGCCCCCCAGCAGTGCCAGCTACACATGACATGCCCCCCAGCAGTGCCAGCAACACGTGACATGCCCCCCAGCAGTGCCAGCAACACATGACATGCCCCCCAGCAGTGCCAGATACACGACATGCCCCCCAGCAGTGCCAGATACATAAATGGCCACACAGTGCCAGATATGTCCCCACAGTTCCAGATACATAAATGCCCCTACAGTGCCAAATACATAAATGCTCCCACAGTGCAGATATGCCCCCACAGTGCCAGATACATAAATGCCCCCACAGTGCCAGATACATAAATGCCCCCAGTGCCAGATACATAAATGACCCCACAGTTCCAGATAAATAAATGCCCCCAGTGTCAGATACATAAATGCCCCCAGTGCCAGATACACAAATGCCCCCACAGTGCCAGATACATAAATGCCCCCACAGTGCCAGATACATAAATGCCCCCACAGTGCCAGATACATAAATGACCCCACAGTTCCAGATACATAAATGCCCCCACAGTGCCAGATACATAAATGCCCCCACAGTGCAGATATGCCCCCACAGTGCCAGATACATAAATGCCCCCACAGTGCAGATATGCCCCCACTGTGCCAGATACATAAATGCCCCCACAGTGCCAGATACATAAATGCCCCCAGTGCCAGATACATAAATTATCCCACAGTTCCAGATACATAAATGCCCCACAGTGCCAGATACATAAATGCCCCCAGTGCCAGATACATAAATGCCCCCAGTGCCAGATACATAAATGACCTCACAGTTCCAGATACATAAATGCCCCCAGTGCCAGACACATAAATGACCCCACAGTGTCAGATACATAAATGTCCCCACAGTGCCAGATACATAAATGCCCCCACAGTGCAGATATGCCCCCACAGTGGCAGATACATAAATGCCCCCACAGTGCCAGATACATAAATGCCCCCACAGTGCCAGATACATAAATGCCCCCACAGTGCCAGATACATAAATGCCCCCACAGTGCCAGATACATAAATGACCCCACAGTTCCAGATACATAAATGCCCCCACAGTGCCAGATACATAAATGCCCCCACAGTGCAGATATGCCCCCACAGTGCCAGATACATAAATGCCCCCACAGTGCAGATATGCCCCCACAGTGGCAGATACATAAATGCCCCCACAGTGCCAGATACATAAATGCCCCCACAGTGCCAGATACATAAATGCCCCCACAGTGCCAGATACATAAATGACCCCACAGTTCCAGATACATAAATGCCCCCACAGTGCCAGATACATAAATGCCCCCACAGTGCAGATATGCCCCCACAGTGCCAGATACATAAATGCCCCCACAGTGCAGATATGCCCCCACAGTGGCAGATACATAAATGCCCCCACAGTGCAGATATGACCCCACAGTGCCCTTCCCAGTACATAAATAACCCCACCCAGTGCCGATCCATAAATGCCCCCCACAATACCTGCGGTGCTGGGAGGGGGAGTGCTGCTGAGGGTGTGGGCGGACTCTTCCAAAACGGTTGTGTGCGCGGCGCCAATAAGGGTGGCGCCCCGCGCTGCCGCTCTATTCGAACATGCCTGGAGCCGGCCCTGGGTGCAGGTCATATAAAGTCAGCATATACTGTATAGGAGTTATCTTGCTTCTAATGACTTAACTTTATCAAAGTGAAAAAGAGTGTGCAGTTGTGTTTATGGTGCACTGCCACCCAGAGGGCGGTATTCAATTCTTTTCACCCTCTTACACACCCGTTCTGTTTCTGCTGATGGACGTGGTGTAATTATTTTAGCTCACAACCCTTTTCGCAGCTAAACCTGATTATTATGGGCGCGATATGCGCAATAACGGGGATCACTTTAGAAAGGAAATTGGGCATGATCTAGGGCCCAAGGGGTAATTCTGACCCGTTCGCACGCAGCGGTTCTTCGCTGTGGTGCAAACAGGTCGGAAATGCGCATGTGCGTCGTACGCATTGCGCACACGCGTCGTTGCCAGCGACATATGTGATCGCAGCGGCGATCGCAAGAAGATGGACAGGCGGTAGGCGTTCCGGGGTGGATACTCACCGTTTCCAGCCGTTTTCGGGGAGTGGTAAGAAAAACACAGGCGTGTCCAGGCAAACGGAGGGTGGATGTCTGACGTCAAAGCCGGGACCTGCATCGCTGGATCCGTCGCACACTGTAAGTAGGTCTAGGGCTAGTCTTGTTTTGTGTGAAACTTTTTCAGCATAGCAGGGCTGCACAAGCGTTCGCAGCCCTGCTATGCTAAAATACACTCCCCCATAGGCGGAGATTAGTTGATCGCACCAGCAGCAAAAAGTTGCTTGGTGCGATCAACTCGGAATGAGGGCCCAAATGTAATAGCCTGCAAGATTTAAACCGGCAATTAGTTTTAAGGCAAAAACTATTGGCACCTTAGAAGGCAGACTTTTACTTTTGTGCTTTAAGAGTGTCACCTCCAAAAACGCCACATCTGTGCCTGAAAAGGAAACTGAGACTGAAGATGAGTAGAAATAATGATGATTTATACATAGAAACTGAGGATGTTACTTTGGATGTTGCTAATGTTCAAAGAGATGAGTGGGGTGAAAATAATGAAGATACAATAATGAATATTTTGTACTTGAAGAAGATATACATAATGATGTGTATTGTGTCTCAGTGAGGCAGCCACCAGCGGTAACACCTCATGCCCAGAGAATGCCTCTTGAAAAATACAAGAAACTGTGCTTGTAAGGGAAAACAGAGTAAATGATGCTACACAGATACACTCTGGGGGTCATTCCGAGTTGTTCGCTCGCAAGCCGTTTTTAGCAGCTTTGCACACGCTAAGCCTACGCCTACTGGGAGTGAATCTTAGCATAGTAAAATTGCGAACGAAAGAATCGCAATATTGCGAAAAGACATCTCTGTGCAGTTTCTGAGTAGCTCCAGACTTACTCGGCATCTGCGATCAGTTCAGTGCTTGTCGTTCCTGGTTTGACGTCACAAACACACCCAGCGTTCGCCCAGACACTCCTCCGTTTCTCCAGCCACTCCCGCGTTTTTCCCAGAAACGGTAGCGTTTTTTCCCACACGCCCATAAAACGGCCTGTTTCCGCCCAGAAACACCCACTTCCTGTCAATCACATTACGATCGCCTGAACGAAGAAAAAGCCGTGAGTAAAATTCCTAACTTCATAGCAAATTTACTTGGCGCAGTCGCAGTGCGAACATTGCGCATGCGCACTAAGCGGAAAATCGCTTCGATGCGATGAAATTTACCGAGCGAACAACTCGGAATGACCCCCCATATACAGAGTAAATGATGCTACAGTAATAAAGTCATGGCTCTGATATATTCATTAGATAAATCACAAATATATTAAATTAGTTATAAAAATGACACACAGTATACAATACAAAACGTCAGCCATGAGACTTATTATTATTATTATTATTTTGTTGTATGGGCGCTACAGAAAAAAAACAATAGTTGTATCGATAATGTTCTGATTTATTAATGTGATCAGTGTCGGACTGGGGCATGTAGGGCCCACCGGGGGAATACAGTAAGGGGCCCATGTTTAGGGGTGTGGCCAGTCTCTAGAGCGGATGTGCCCAGCCTTCCACATTGGTTTGCCTAACCATTTTGCAAGTGTTGGTCCCCTAGATAAATATATACAGTAAATACTGTAGTGCATGCATGATAATGTACTAGATTAGTAACAGTACAGTCTGGAACCTGATCCCTAGAGGAGGGGGTGGGCCCCCAGGCAGTAGGGCCCACCGGTGGTTTCCCCTGTACCCCTGTGGGCCAGTCCAGCCATGAGTGTGATGCAGGGACGTGCAGTCAGGGGAGGCACGAGAATGGTGCCTCCAAACCACATTTAAATCTGTTTTTTAGTAGATAAAAAATGATTCAAATAATGCAAAGTCTAAAGTATATACTTATGACACAGAATATGTGTCATAAGTATCTTCTTTGTATTATTTGAATCATTAATGACAGGCAGTGCCTCCCCTGTCATTAATGATTCAAATAATACAAAGAAGATACTTATGACACATATTCTGTGTCATAAGTATATACTTTAGACTTTGCATTATTTGAATCATTTTTTATCTACTAAAAAACAGTTTTAAATGTGGTTTGGAGGCACCATTCTCTGTGCCTCCTGCTGTCAATGATGATCAGGAAGCGGGGGACGGGGCCAAGCATCGGGCAGTCATAGCCCATTAAAAAAAAATCTATAAGCGGCACCTCTAGAAGTGCCGCTTTGACAGCGGCGTGCTGACAGCCCATATCATGCAAGCACGCCCCTGTCACTGATCTGATGTGATTGGCCAGTGGCTAATTCCGGGGGCAGCGGGGCGGGCGGGTGTACCAATCATTATTATTTACATTACATTAATATGCACCTGCCCGTCATCCAGTAACGCACAGCACAGCTGCTGCCAAGTGGAGTCCGACTCGAAGAGGAGGAGCGGCCGCAATTCCCTCTACTCTCACAATTGCTCTGGCAGCTGGCTCCACTGTAAGGGCTGCATGCAACTGACATACCTGGGCTGCGGTGACAGAAGTGGACCGCACTGGGCGCCGGGATGTCTGCGCTGTACTCCCCGACTCTGAGATCCCACCTCCTCCAATCTGCAGCAGGCGGCTGGAGATCAGAAACAGTGGGTATGTGGGCGTCCAGATCTTAGCACCAGGGCCGGATTATAAGCAGGTCATGTGGGGATGAATGTCCTCGGCACTCTACTCGCATGCCTGTGGGCCCTGCTCCATACTCTTCCAGCCCAGCCCAGGCTGCTGCAAGATGAATGGGTGCTGACTGCAGCTCCAGCAGAATGAAGATGGTGGCCTGGGGCATGATCCTCCCCATCACAATCAAATGCCTGTCGGGGCACTGACAGGTACAGTGTGTTTGTGTATGTTACTGTGTGTGCACACTTTGCCCTCCCCTGCCCGTTGCAATGACAGCAGCTGTGATGGGGTACGCCCATTGCCCCATTACCACCAGGGCCACACTGGCCATCTGACAGTCTGGTCCAGTCGAGCAGCAGATACACCTCCTGGCGATGTGCTCCGTGGGTACAGTTTTTGTAAGACTTAGCTGTGTCATGACGTCACTTTTGCACAGCAACGTATTTGATGACACACTGGCACGAGAAGCTGAGGACCTGCAAGTGGCATTACAGCTCTCCTAGTGCAGGCTGTACCAGGTTCGGGTGTTGGTGGACATAGTTACTGCAGAGGCCGCCAGCAAGTACACTAAAGCCAGGTAAATACCTTGCTGCCTTCTCCTGCTCTCCCGTCTCCCACTATTCCTCCTCTCTACCTCTCCCATCTCCCACTATTTCTTCTCTCTACCTCTCCCATCTCCACTATTCCTCCTCTCTACCCCTCCCATCCCCCCACTATTCCTCCTCTCTACCCCTCCCATCTCCCACTATTCCTCCTCTCTACCCCTCCCATCCCCCCACTATTCCTCCTCTCTACCCCTCCCATCTCCCACTATTCCTCCTCTCTACCCCTCCCATCCCCCACTATTCCTCCTCTCTACCTCTTTCATCTCCTACTATTCCTCCTCTCTACCTCTCCCATCTCCTACTATTCCTCCTCTCTACCTCTCCCATCTCCCCTATTCCTCCTCTCTACCCCTCCCATCCCCCCACTATTCCTCCTCTCTACCCCTCCCATCTCCCACTATTCCTCCTCTCTACCCCTCCCATCCCCCACTATTCCTCCTCTCTACCTCTTTCATCTCCTACTATTCCTCCTCTCTACCTCTCCCATCTCCTACTATTCCTCCCCTCTACCCATCCCATCTCCCACTATTCCTCCTCTCTACCCCTCCTATCTCCCACTATTCCTCTTCTCTACCCCTCCCATTTACCACTATTCCTCCTCTCTACCTCTCCCATCTCCCACTATTCCTACTCTCTACCTCTTCCACTATTCCTCCTCTCTCCCGTCTCCACTATTCCTCCTAACTCCTGCTCTCCCTTCTCCCACTATTCCTCCTCTCTCCCTCTCCCATCTGCACAATACCTCCTCTCTCCTGCTCTCCCGCTATTCCTCCTCTCTACCTCTCTCATTTGCCAGTATTCCTCCTCTTTACCTCTCCCATCTCTCACTATTCCTCCTCTCTACCTCTCCCATCTCCCACTATTCCTCCTCTTTACCTCTCCCATCTCTCACTATTCCTCCTCTCTACCTCTCCCATCTCCCACTATTCCTCCTCTCTATCTCTCCCATCTCCCACTATTCCTCCTCTCTATCTCTCCCATCTCCCACTATTCCTCCTCTCTCCCTCTTCCACTATTCCTCATCTCTCCCGTCTGCACTATACCTCCTCTCTCCTGCTCTCCCGTCTCCCACTATTCCTCCTCTCTACTTTAAATTTACATACCAGCACTTCTATTTACTAACGTCAATGACTGATTTGCCCCAAATATAAGTGGGATGTGCATTTGCTATAACATTTGGCATAATAACTTTAGGAGGGCATTATGTATTTACAGCAGACATGTGGGGCCATATCCCCACTCCCGTACCTGGTGGCACCAGCAACCATGCTTCCCCTTTTAGAAAGGAGATATTACCAGCTCTCTTGAGGGGGGAGATGTATCAAGCCTTGGGGATACATGTTTGAGCCTGTGAACTGCAGGCAACGGCTGGTTCTATGCAAGTCTACCCAATCAGCTGCTGTCATTTCTCTTTCACAGTCTATGCCGATTGGTTGCTTTGGGCAAATTCTCTATTTTATCTTTCTCCAAGTCTTAATTCAGATCCCCCTTTGGCGTATTAGGTGTTCATAGCAATCAAGTAGCATTGTGTAATTCCATAACAGACAATGATGGAAATGGCGAGAAATGGTCCATGGGAAGCCGGAAGATGGTGATGCAGCCATCAATGAGGCAGTGGAGGCTTAATCCAGCTCCATGCCACTGCTTATTTGACTGCTATACCCCCATGTTTGGAATGCTATACATACGAGAGCTGAGATTTCTGGGAAATCACAATTTGCAGCATTTTGGTGCTCAAAACAGGAAAGCTTAGTTGTGTAGAAACCACTACTTTCTGTTAGAATTGTGGATATAGAAAAAAAAGCATAGGAACAACTGGTGCTGGTGTACAAAGAAAACAATCTTCTAATTAAGAGAAATTATTAATTACCAGTTTTTATAAAGCTGATATGTCATTGGAACCTGAAGCTGCAAGTAGGAATATATTGCAGTTCCCTTAAAAGAAATATTAATAAAAGATCAAAAGAAGCAGCACTTTAATCTGGAGAACATCTTTCAGTAGACGTTTATCTAAAGGTCGTTATACTGTAACACGTGCAGATTTACATGGCTAGTTTAAAACTCATTAAAGTAATAGCAGTCAGTAGTTTGAGATAAGGATTTGTGAATAAGTGTGCATACAATTAACTTATCATATAAATATAACAACACAAATATAAACTGCCATCAAATGGATTCACTAGAATATAAATATAGCCCTTAATGATTAACAAATACGCCTGAATATCGCAAGCTGAATACATTATAACTAGTAAAGAGACGCAGCATTTGCTGGGTCACCTCAGTCTTCACCTGCTCCTCTGTTTTCGCTTTCTGTCCGAGCTGTATAATTACTTATTGTAGGACAGATGTACTAAGCCTTGGAGAATGATAAAGTGGAGAGAGATAAAGTACTAGATAATCAGTTCCTGTCATGTTACAGGCTGTGTTTGAAAATTGGCAGTGAGGAGCCGATTGGTTGGTACTTTACCTCTGCCCACTTTATCTCTCTCCAAGGCTTAGTACATAGATCTGTGTGTTCCTGACTCAGAGGTGTCCGCTGTCCTCTCCGGCAGGTCTGACCCATTGCTGCAGGCAAGGCCAGAACTAAGGGTATGAGCAGTGCAGTCTACCAAGTAGCAGGACCCTGGGTGAGGCATTGTTACTGCCCAAGAGCACTTCTGCAAAGTCACCAAGAGTATCCATCCACGGGAATCAGGGCTAGGGATGGCCATCGACCATCGCTGATTTGAAATAATCAATGGTCTATGACCAATGTTGAGTACTTTTACCATCTATGGCGGAGAACCAGATGGTTTCCCGCCATTGTTGGCACAAAGCTAACAAATGTTTATTTTTTTCTCCATGTGTTGGGACACAGTTTAGTTCCGCCCCCCAATACCTGCGAAGCCTTGCCCCTGGGCTTTGATTGGTCAGCAGCTCTTTTAACACTGATGCAGGGGTGACCATCAGTGGGTAAAACCATCAATGGTTCCATTACAGATGGTTTTACACCATCAAGGTTATCCAACAATGGTATCACCGATGGTGATCATTGATGGATAACCCACCGATGGCCGTCCCTAATCAGGGAAGTCCTCTACTTCCTAGAGTCAGTATCCCCACCACCTAGGCCTAACATCATGATGTCACAGGTTTAGGGGGAGGGGCTGGCACAGGGTGGCAGACAGGCGTGTTCTGGTCCTGGCTGCTGTGAGAGCCTTTAGGGAAAGAGGGGGGTCATATCAGACCTTAGCCAATTATTATATACTGTAGATGATACGAGGAGTGTGGGGACCGTCATCAGTTTGACATGAGTATGATGAAATGTTGACATGCAGCATGACCGCATGCTCAGCATGTCAAGAGTGACCATGTTGATATTCAGAATATCTACCCAAATAATACAGTATGTTAACATAAGGAACTGTCAGCAAACCGTCTCTGCTGGTCTAGTGGTCTCTCACCTTCTCCTGGCAGCAGTGGCAGCTCCAGCATCTTGTTGCGGGTCCCGGCGGTGCTGTGACAGTGACTTCCGGGGCAGAGCTGTGATGCTCCTATGTCATTCCTCTGACAATGACTCATTTCTGGGCTTTAGGGCTAGTTAACAAGGGGGCACAGCAGCAGATATTGCAGCTACCTGCTTCAGTTTCCCTTTTTGTAATCACAAATGAAGTTCCCATAGCTGTGTACAGCTAGATTTAATTTTATGTATTCTGGGGCATATATATTGTAGGCTGCATTTACATTTTAATAACATGTTTATATTGGAATAGCATAATTAGTCTCACTGGTAATAAAGTTTTTAATACTGAATCTCGTATCCCCAGACGTCACATTAGTTTTCTAACTGTAGCAGCCCAGGGGCTTTGATGGTATTGATGATCCTTATCTCGGCCATATAAGTGTTATTAGATTAAAGTGGTTGTGGCTCTAGCCCTGAAATTGTTAGTTCATTATGCAGACAATATATTTACAGATATAATTAGAGACTTCAATCAATTTATGTCATTGCAACACTTACAAAACAAATATGTATCCCCAAGGAATCAATCTTTAGTTATTTACAGCATAAACACGCTGAACACAAAGAATGGGACAGAAAGATACTGCACCTACAATTCAGCTTTTACCAGGATTATTGCCTAAAGGTACTCAGCCAAACTAATTACTTCCAAATGTCTACAAGATGCCTTTGAACAAACCATATATTTTTAGTACATTCATACTTTAATTCTGGACCTGTCTATGAATTTCCCAATTTTAGCACTCTGTTGTCTCCTATTTATCCAGAAATCTTAGCTATCCATGCCCTATATCAACACTATCTTATTGGGAGCTATTGGTGAACGAACCTTTGATGGAATATGTGTGTACAACTGGCGTGGTATGGCAGCATGGCGTGGAGTCAATACACAGCCCAGTACGTAACCCGTGGGGTGGCATATTTATCAGTAATGTGATGTGTACAGCTGTACTCACAGTTATGCATACAGTGGCAAACGCAGGATTTCTAGAGGGGGGTTTCCAAATGCAATCCACAATCTCCCACTCTGTGGAACATTGGAGCAAGTGCTGGAGTCTGGGGGAGCGTTAGAAGAACCTGGTAATAACCCTGGACATTAATGTAAACATTGGACTTTTTATATACTGGACACTGTATGGAACACAGTATTAATATCTAACTAGGGTATAGGCTGTATCAAATATATTTAAATAAGAGAAGTGGTCAGGAAAAGGTTTAACATACCATAATAAATACACAAACATAATAGAACCAGTACTGCACTTTCTAATCACACATTCCCCACCTCATGATAAGGCTCCTGTCTCTTCTTCCTGGAAGCTACTATCTGGTCCAGTGCACTGATTGAGGACTTAGATCCACACACACACACACACACACAGCAAACTGGGTAGAAGAAGCAGCTACCACTGGGCATGTGCAGCAGCTCTGCTCTGTCCCTTACACTGCATGAAGTGGTGGCAGCTCTAGTAATAGTATGATATACCATTGCTATTATTGTCATAATTTGAGCCACTTCCCTAAAGGAGCAAATGTGAAGTATGCACAGTAGCGATCTCTGGCTTCAACAGCTTTAAATGGCAGTAAACCCTTTTGCCATGAACTGTGTTTCATGCAAATTGAGGGATGTCAATAATGAACAAAACTATGGGAGCATGGATTATATCATACCTTTTTATGTGGAATAGTTAAATATTGGCCTGAAAGGGGTTCTTAATTACTGTAAATTGTATGCTGTTTTCATCTAGTCTATACCTGTCACCTTCTTCAGGATGGATAAGATAAGCAAGCATTCTTCTTTAATGATATGTACGGATCTACTATCTTAAGACGTGTCATAAGACATGAAAATGATTGTAAACCCCAATAGTTTGTATTACTGCTGCCATCTATACTAAATAGTATATATATTTTATTTTGTTACATATGGCATTTTATATTTTGTACATTTTGTTAAAATGTAAAAAAACATACTGTTTAAATTTGGACCAATCACAAGCATCTTTGGGAGCGCTAGTAAATTCAGTTATTACTTCAATGTGCCGTATTGTAGTATTGAAGTCACTACTATTTAAATGAGCAAGATAAACGCTAACAGAGTGACAGCTACTAATTGTCTCAGTAATAAAGATGCTCCTGCAGGCACATGAGCTGGGAAATGCGGACAGTAAGTGTTAAATATTTATTAAGCTCCTTAAATCTCTCATTCATTTGCATTCAATGCTTCATCTCCCAGAGCAGTCACTTAACATGACCGTTATAACGTTCCTATTGCAAACATTTAGCTGCCTGGTCACAGCGTCTGACCTGACTGCTGCTGCGACACTCTGCACCCCTGTACATGAGTTATCTCTCACATACCCACAGGGATAAAACATATCCTGTTATCACTCTGTTTGAACTCAACATTCATATCAAGCTATTCCCCTGACAGAAATGTGTTTAATGTATTTAAGATGATTTCTCTGAATCGGAAATATATTTTATGTTTTATGTGCAAAGTTCTGTTAAAGAGAAAATATAGAATCTTTTCAAATAAAAAGATATTTCTTATTTGAGGTATAAGCAGAACATAGTTAAAAAGGAATTCCACTTCAATGGATGAAAATGTTCTTTTTAAACTGTGTTGGCCTGATTTAGATCTAAAGGTGGGTACACATTAGGACGACCCACAATCAGCCGATGGTCAGGGCTATTTCCCTTCGCCCTGCACCATGCTAGATTGCCATTATTATTTATTATTATTACATTTTATTTTTAAGGCACCACAAGTGTTTTGCAGCGCCTTACATACGGCAGACATTAGAACAATACAGGGTACACAGAACTTAACATTACAGTAACTGAGAACTAAAACAGAGCACAAGTAACAATTAGCACCACAATTCTCAGCACACAATACAGCTGAGATGTAAGGAAGTAAAGGAGTAGTCGGTATATTATCGGGGGCAGGCAGCCGTTGGAAGAGATAAACAGTAGCGAGCAAGAAAAGATGCAGGTATAGACATTGGCTGCATAGGAGAGAGCTGTAATTGAGGGTTGTGAGAACAGGAAGAAATAGAGCCCTGCTCCAAGGAGCTCACAATCTAGGAGGTGTGGGGAGACAGACAGGTGACATGATATGCGAGCAAGCAGAAAGCGGCCTGATGGCAGAAAGTACAGTAAGCGAGGTATAGATGGCTAATTCATAAGGCAAAGGGTTAGGAAAGTGGCCTCGAGATTAGGTTATGTGGAAGGGTACGCTTTGATGAACAGGTGGGTTTTCAGTGCCCGTTTGAAGCTTTGCAAGGTCCGGGAGAGTGTAGTAGTGCAGTGGAGCTCGATCCAGTGAAGGTGAACAGCGCAGGCAAAATCTTGGCTTCGTCATGGGATGCAGTGACCTGGGTAGAGGAGAGGTGATGGACACTGGCTGACCGGAGTGGGCGGGAGGGAGTATGTAGGGAGATGAGGTTGGTGATGTAGGGAGCATTGGAGTTAGAGATGGCCTTGTATGTGAGGGTGAGGAGTTTGAAGAGGATTCTGTAAGGGAATGGAAGCCAGTGCAGGTTTTTTCGAAGGGGAGTGGCAGATGTGGAGCAGCGGGAGAGGAAGATAAGTCTAGCTGCGGAGTTAAGAACAGATTGAAGTAGAGCAAGATGGGAGCACGGAAGACAAGTGGGGAGGAGGTTGCAATAGTCAAGCTGTGAGATGACCAGTGAGTGGATAATAAGTTTAGTTTCTCTCTGGTAGAGGAACGGCTTGATCCAAGCAATGTTGCGTAGCTGGACCCGACAGGATTGAGCAAGAGATTGGACATGGGAAGTGAAGTAGAGGGAAGAGTTAAGAGTGACGTCCAAGCAGTGGAGTTGGGGAACAGGGTAGATGATGGTGTTGTCATCAGTGATAGAGATATGGGGGATGGGGGGGGGGGGGGGGGAGACTCTGGATGGGGGAAAGATGATGAGTTCGGTTTTGTCCATTTTGAGCTTCAGAGAACGCTCAGAGGAGATGGTGGAGAAGGCAGCTGGATACCCGAAAGAGGACAGAGGGGAAGAGGTCAGGAGAGAAGAGGTATAGTAGGTGGTATTGAAAGTCGAAGGAGCTTATGAGCACACCCAAGGAAGAAGTGTACAGGGAGAAGAGAGTGGGGCTAAGGACAGAACCCTGTGGGACACCGACGGGGAGGATGGAAGAGGGTGAGGTGAAGCCAGAGGCAGACACCAAGAAGAAGCGGTTAGTGAGGTAAGATGTGAACCAGGCAAGGATGGTGCTGGAGAGGCCAATGGTCTGGAGGGTGCAGAGGAGGAGAGGATGATCCACATTGTCAAAGGCAGCAGAGAGGTCAAGGAGGATGAGCAGAGAGAAGTGATCCCTGGATTTGGCCGAAAGCAGGTCATTGGTGACTTTGACAAGGGCAGTTTCAGTGGAGTGGAGGGTGCAAAAGCCAGTTTGAAGAGGGTCAAGTATGGAGTTGTCAGAGAGGTAGCTGGTGATCCAGTTGTTTACCAGCCACTCAAGTAATTTGGAGACGAATGGGAGAAGAGAGATGGAGAGGTAGCTAGCAGGTGGGAAAGGGTCAAGGTTGGGTTTTTTAAGAATAGGTGAGACAAAAGCATGTTTGAATGGTGAGGGAAAGATGCCAGTAGAGAGCGATAGGTTGAAGAGATGAGCCAGGTGGGAGCATGCAGTGGGGGAGAGGGAGTGGAGGAGGCAGGGAGGGGGTCCAGGGGGGCAGGTGGTGTGGGGAGAGGATAAGATGAGGGAGTTGACTTCCTTGTCTGTGGTGGGGCAGAAGGAATACAGGGTGGGATGGCTGGATGGAGAGGATGGTGGGGACAGTGGCGCTGCCGAGGGGAGACGGGAGGAGACTTAATTATGGATTTCTTCAATTTTGGAGGAGAAGAAGGAGGCTAAATCAGTGGTAGTTAGGGAGGATGGTAGAGTGGGGGGCAAAGGAGAGTGTTGAAAGTATCAAAGTGGTGGCAGGGACTGGAAGACTGAAAAGAGATGAGTGATTGGAAAAAGGAAGAGAAAATAAACCTGAAATGGAGGAATCCACCAGAGAGCGAGATTTCCTCCAGAGAAGCTCGGCAGTGTTTGAGCATTTTTGTAGGAACCGGGTCAGTTTGGAGTGCTAGGGTTGGGGTTAGAACGGTGGAGGGGGACAGAGGAGATGTGGGCAACAGAATTGAGTGCGGAGGTGACAGTGGAGTTATAGAAGGAGGATGTCTGGTTGGGGCAGGCCATGGTGGATAGAGTAGAAAGAAGAGTATCGAGGGAGGATAGGACAGTTAGCCCGATGTAATAAACGACGGAACAAATCTTGTCCCATCCTTCATTACACTGCACTGGGTTGCATGCAATATCTTCTGGTTGGCCGTGACCCACGGGAGCATGCAATAGTGTGTACACACTATGTCGATACGTGCAAGTGAGTACCCATCCTTAGAGTAATGATGTCTTGTGTACAGGTAGAGATGCATTCTTTAACATACTGTAAGCACACAGAAAAGAAAGCCGTTTTCTGGGTGCACAGAGAACCTCACAATTAACAAATGAATTAATAAAATATATCTTTATTTATCATTGTTTAAAATTATACAGCCAAAATGAACTATGTTAAAAGTATGAAAGGTAGTGAATAGAAAAAATGGTCGCCTCCCCGTCACGACTACCCCCGCGCGCTGCAGACCCCCCCCAAGAAGATCAATATACTCACCAGTTCAGGGAGCCGGTCCGCGCTGCTTCTGCTGGGCTGCCCGGCGCTGGAACCTGTGCGCTGCGGTGACCACCGATGCTGTAAAATGCACTACCGCTTTGCAGCATCGCTTTACTGCACCGGGGTCACATTGCAGCACATGGGGGACCCGGCGCCCGGCAGCACTCACTGGAGCAGCGGACACCGGCTCCTTGGACAGGTGAGTATGGTTTTTTTTTTTTTTTACTTTTTATGCTGTGATCAGACCAGTGTGTCCATCGGATCAGTGTGTCCACTGTGATCAGCTATGTGTGTCCATCGGACACACATAGCTGATCACTCTGCCGGGTCCCCACTCAGCTTTCTCTGCCAGGGGCAGAGAAAGCTGGGCAAATGCCACATTATCGCAGTGCTGCCCTGTGAACTCGCCAGCCTGAGTTCCCTTATATGCAATTAAACTTTTTTATAACATCACCACAATACCACTTTTCATAGGGGCCACCACAAATTTGTTACCCAGGGGTTCCCCACATACCTTAATCCGGCCCTGTATCTGTTCCTAACTGGCATTGACCTTTGCTTGACTCTGACCATGGGTATTGATTTCGGGCTCCATCTTCCTGCATTATGCTATTTTTTGCCAGAACTGACCTGTTTTCTGAATCTCCAAGATAAAACCCACTTTATTGGTATGGTCTCATAGATCTGGTAACCTCCTACAGTATTTCTCATGTTCATATACATCAGTGACACGCATAAACCTTAGAGCAGTGTTTCCCAACCTCGGTGCTCAAGGCACACTAACAGTCCTGGTTTTAGTGATATCCAGGCTTGGACACAGGTGACTTAATTAGTGCCCCAGTTATTTTGATTTAACCATCTGTACTGAAGCCTGGATATCACTAAAACCTGCACTGTTGGTGTGCCTTGAGGACCGCGGTTGGAAATGCCTGCCCTAGAGCCAGCAGAGAACCAGTATACATACTGTTACTCACGTCATGGAAAAGGGGGTTTTGCAGGCAAATAAAAGTGGGCCCACACATTATAGAATGTGGCCTAATACAGAAGGAGGGAGTTCCGGAGTGAAGAGGTAAATCTGAGTGACATCTGTGTACACGTAATACTGAAGCCTACTATATACTGTATGTAAGTAAGGTGGTGTAAAAATAGAAGAGCAATGGGCTGAGAACATTGGGTTACTCAATTAGAGTACAGGGTTTAGGGCAGCGTTTCTTAAACTGTGTTCTACAGCGCCCCAGGGTGCTGTGAGCACTTGCAGGGGCACAGAATGCAGGTGATCTGGTCCCAAATAATTTGGTCCAGCAAGTTTGAAGGCTGGGACCCAGGGTCGGTCTGCCCTTCTGGCATGCTAGAAGGGATAATGTGCAGGTGGTCCAGTCACAGATAAGCCCGGAAAGGGTTACGTCTCTCAGTTTGTGCCCCCTGCCGGGGGAAGTACCTGTTTGTAACACATAAACACAGCACGCACCAGCCCGCCCCTTACTGTGCAGTTCAACCTAAATAGGGGCGTGCCATGAGTCCACACTCCCTTACTCGAGACACGCCCCCATGCGCTGTGCTCATGCGCCCCCTCCGCCGCCTGCGCACCCCCATGCCGAGAGCACGTAGGCAATTGCCAGCCAGGGACAAATTCTGGTCCCAGTCCATCACTGCTGGGACCGTACACTGCCTACAGCACGATTCATCAGATGCTACATGTAAAGGTCAGGTCTGAAGTTCATTTTTAGTACCAACAGAGCTGCATGACCCCAGACCCCTCCACAAGCTCTGTTTGTAAGAAGGAGAAAAAAAAGCTTGAACATGATCCCCAGAGACGGTTGGCCCACAGAGGTACAGGGGAAATCCCCGGTGGGCCTCACACCCTTTTTAAGGTTACATGATGGACCAACAATAAACATGGCTGCTTGGTATGTTTCCATAAAAACGCCTGCCAATCTAAATTAGCAGTTAGGATAACAGATTTTAAGTTTTCATATGTGACTGTGAACATATAAAATACAGTATATTGCACTTGTGTGATCTCATACCCCTTTCAGACATCCTCCAAAATCCCGGGATTTTGCACATGAACGTGCATCAACCCAGGATTTTGGCATGTCTGAAAGGAACCAACCCGGGAACGTGGTCCCGGGTCATCAACCCTGCAACTGACCTGGGTTTTAACTTTTTCCCGGGACCAAAGTCCTGGGTAGACAACCCGGCTTAGGTCTGAATGGTGCGACCCAGGAATTTACTCCCAGGTCACACCTATATGCCTCTGATTGGTGTTTGGTGGTCTGCTGGAAGGGGCGAAGCTACCTGGATTTGGGATGCGTCGGCTGCTGCAATCTGTGCTGCAGTGAGTATTAAAAAGCAGCCAATGCAGCTTAATGTGTGTGTGTGTGTGTGTGTGTGTGTGTGTGTGTGTGTGTGTGTGTGTGTGTGTGTGTGTGTGAGAGAGTTTGGCGTGTGTGTATTTTACATATATGTGTGTGTTTGAGTGGGACATGTGTGTGTGTGTAAGACATGTATGCACTGGAGTTTCTATAATGGGTGCAGTGTGTGCGGTGCACACAGGCCCCTGAGTCTAGAGGGGGCCTCCACCGCACACGCTGCACCCATTTTCTGAATACTCACCCCTACGGAGTCCCGTGGCGATGTCCATGGCGGTGTTAAAACTCAGTGAAAATGGCCCAGCGGCCATTTTCACGGAGTTCTGCGCATGCGCAGTAGAGAAATTTCAGGGAAAATGGCCACCGCACCATTTTCCCGGAGATCTGCGCATGCGCAGTAGAGTCTGAGCACTCTAGTGTTCAGACTCTCAGCGCTGCCGTCAGAGAGGAGGGGGCCCGAACGTAGGAGGCTGCACCCGGGCCTCCTCCTCTCTTAAAACGCCCCTGCATGTATGAGTGTGATGTGTGTGTATATGGCATGTGACATGAGAGTAGCCAGGGCAGACCAGGCTTATGTCTGGAAGGGGTCGACCCGGGAATTTCCCAGGTCTCAGGTTTAGTGTGAAAGGGGTATCCAGCAAAAACCCAGGATTTTTCAGAGGTGAAAAATCTGGGACTGAGCAGGGAATGTCCCGGGTCGTATGCCTGAAAGGGGTATCAGTAGAACTTAGATAATGGAAACTTTTGTTTTTTACAGTGGCAGGTATCTGGCTTAATGCACTTCTCATCGAGGTTTAGGGGCCTATTTATCACAATGTGCATCTCAAATGCGAATGGGATGTGATAAATTCACCACAATCTGCAATGCAATAACAGAATACACTAAAGGAAGTATCAATTATGGCATGCAGGGACAGAGCTTGTGAGAAAGTGCTGTCCTTGCGAATCTGCTTTCTGCAATTTTCAGGTTATTTTTTGTGGAAAAATACCCCAAAATTGTACTGTGCACAGGGCCGGTTCTTGGGCGCTGTGCGCCCCGGGCGACAATAGGGGGGCGTGGCTACGTACAGGGGGCGTGGTCATTTACGCCCCCTGTACAGACTGAAATGATGTGCGGTGCGCGATGACGTCATCGCGCACCGCACAGTAAAGGACCTCTCCACGAAGGGAAACTAGACGCGTACGCGTCTAGTTTCTCTTCACAGCGGCAGCGGGGGGCAACGGGCAGCGGGGGGCACAGCAGCAGCGGATCTTGCCCTGGTGCGGCGCCCTCCGGATGGCGCCCTGCACCCTCCGGAAGGCGGCGCCCCGGGCAAAAGTCCTGCTTGCCCGTGGCAAGATCCGCTACTGACTGTGCATACTTACAGTTACTGGCCCGGTTATCGGTGAGTCTCTCCTCCAGCAAGCTGGTCACTGGGTTCCTGCTCTGTGACCCTGGTCAGATTTGCTGTAAACCGGCATCTTATATGCTGTAAAGTTACAGCCTGTAGCAGCTGATCGGGGTCACAAAGCAGGAGGCCGGCGACCAGAAGACTGGAGGAGAGCCTCACCGACCACCAGACCCCTGGGTGCAGGTGAGTCTTTGTGTTTTTTTTTTTTTTTTTTACTATTTTCTTTTATAGTGATCAGCTTGTGGTCTATTTAGACGACAAAGCTGATCTTAGGCGCCGTCTCCCAGCTCTGCTCTGCCTGTCAGAACAGGAGCAGGGGATACAGTGGGAAAGCCTACTTAATGCTATCTCCAGATAGTGTTGTTATTGCTGGAAGACTAATGCTCCCTTCCTGGAGTTAAAATAAGCATGGCTTAGTCTAGGGACACACATTGCTTGGCCGGGAGGGGGGTGTTGTGTGCATATGGATCCTGCTCGCATGGCACACACACACAGTGTTGTGGAATGGAAATTTTAAGCAAACAGCCGGAGACCTGTGGGCCACACTGGACCCCACAAGCTTTAGTGACTATTATAGTGTAAATTCAATTTTAGAAGCTTTTTTTAACACCCCTGCCGTCATCAGCATCCTGCAGGGGCCCTAACTGACATGATATACCACACTGTGGCCCCAAATCATAAGATATGCCACACTATGTACCCAAATCACATGATATGCCACAATGTGCCCCAAATCACATCATATGCCACACTGTGCCCCTAATTTACATCATATGCACTAGTTGTCTTTCTATATACACCTCAATTTAAAAAAACTTACTAAGTGAACTAGACAGCTGATGTCTAAAATATATTTATTAAAACAAAATATCAAAATGTATTCATAAAAATATTAAACAATTATAAAATTGAGGATGTACAGATAATTATATAGTATTTTTGACGAGCGACCTCCAGACATACAGTAGATGTTAGGTGGGTGTTTTAGGATTTCTCTCCAGAACTATGGGAAGAGCTGATCTCCAGCCTGATCTCCTCTTTTTCACAATCTTCATAGTGCTCTATCAGTGACCTGCAGAGGTGGTTGCACAGCCAGCTGGGTTGTAGTGACACCACTCACTATCAGCGGCATGATATACTCTATCTCCCTTATCACTGCATTGCTAGTGATGCAAGCTATGGAGGAGGAGTGCGAGGAGCCAGGCTGCGTGCTGGATATTAGGGTGGGAGGAGGAAGAAATAGGCTGATCCTTTGTTGAACTGAACATGCTGTACTGTGGCTGACCACCAGGAAGTTTAGCACTACTGTGTGTTTTATTCAGGGCGGCCTTTAAACACCGGAGCCATGGCCGCACTTACTATACAGTATATAGAAAAAAGCACAGCATAAATGCAGCACTCTGTGCCATCTGCCCCTGTGGTGCTGCCACCGCGGCATTGCTGCTCACTTGTAAAGTTAAGCAGTCTCCGCAGTGCAGGCCAAGCAGGCCGGCTGGCATGTTGTTATTTTTTTGCAAGATGGTTGGGGAAAAGTAAATTGTGCTGTTGCCCCTCAGAAGCTTGGGGCCTGGTACATGTGTCCTTTTTTATACCCCCCTGTCGCCGGGCCCGTCTGTGTCATGTGCATGCGTGATGGCCAGTCTCAGCATGCGCATGACAGTTTCACACAGACGGGGACCTAGTAATACCCTGAAGCCTTTGCTGAAGCCGGAAAAGCTGTGCTTTGGTCCCTATTGCCGGCAATGGGGATCGTACCGATCTCGCCATCTATTGATGTTGAGAGCAGTACAGAGGCAAGCAGCGGTAAACTTAGTTTACTGCTGTTTGTTTAATATTGAAAGTAGGACATGTAGTGAGTGCTAAATGAGTTGGGAGTTGTGTCTCGTTAATAAATGGGGCCCTTTAATGCAACATACGGGCAAACAGACATTTTAGGTTAGAATTAACTTACACATGCCTTTTCAAATGTTTATTTCAAACAGACAAAGAGGTAAAGGGATTATTAATTTACAACCTATGACACTTAGGGGCAGATTTAACAACAAGTGATATTCTTGTTATCACTCGTTACAAATGATAAATGGTTGCCTAGCCAAACAGGTCCTGTAATTTTTCATAAACAGGAATAGTGTAACAACCCCGAGATTGGTATGGTATGTCTATGTGGTTCATATAGGTATCACAGGTGTTGGTTGGCTATGTGACTGACCTTTCCCCGTCCTTGTCTCATAGTACAGTGCTCAGAGAGGTAGGACAGATTGATATAAATCAGAAGTGAGTCGGCAATTCCAACAGGAAACGTTTTTAATGATCTGCAATGAACTCTGGATTTAGGATGAATGATGGATTTAAGAAAGTTACTTGGGCGATTTATCACAAAAAGAAGACTTTCATATAAGAAAATAAGAAAATAGGATTCTGCAAATTTCTCTACCACAAAAAGTCATCCAATTTGCAAAAGACAAGTAATTAGAATCACAAAGAAGAATCAAGATGCGAAGCAATTCAAATCACAAAAATTAACAAAATCATTTTAATCAATAAAAACAAAACAGACACTGTGCATTACATTCTACAATGTGATCACAAAGAGAATAAGGACAATACGTTTCGGCAATTTTTGCTACTTTGGCTAGCCAAGGCAACATCATTGGAGCTCTAGTTATAACTTGCAGTACCACAGTATGTGGGCACACAGTTACTAAGGGGAGGATCCTGAGGCAAAAATGTCAATGATGCACAGTTCTTTATCTCAAAGAGGATATAACTAACGAAGGAATGGCAAATGTCTACTATCAACGGCACTTATATCAGAAGAAGGGGCTTTGGGTATGAAACAAACTCAGTCTCCTGTAATTGCAGGGTTGAATTAACTCTTGTATAATTAGCTCAGTCCTTCAGCAGTGATTATCTATTTGCATTGCACAAACTCAGTCCTTTAACACAGATATGTTTCTTTTCCTTGCATCAGAACTACAAACACTTCCCTTGAACTTGACATAAACTCAGTCTTGGTTTTATCCCTTCTGTTACGTGGTCTTAGCTGATACAAAATGGCGCTGCTGACTGCACCCTTCTCCATCACTGTTTAGCGTGAAACACAGGTTGTGGAGGCTGCGCAGTACACTGATCTGTGGCTGGCTGTCAGCAAACAGTACTCACTGAGACGAATGGAACGGTATTTTGAGCTGTCTGTTCTCACTGTATTGACTCCTCACTCTCCTTTTCAAGATGTCCACGGCGTCCGCACCTATTACCAGGCCTGGCGGTGTCTGGTTTTCCGGCTGTGGCATCTAAACACCCACTCTCCAGGCGACACTGCTGCTCTCTCACTAGCTCTCTGCGGTATACAGCTTCCGCTCTGCTCTGCGTTCCTCCTTCAGCCAGCACTCACCACGCTTTCCAGACTTCTACCCAGCATTCCACTCTTCTCCCAGCAACCTCCTTCCAATCAGCTCCCTCTCTTCAGGCCATGTGACCGGATCCAGGGCTCAGTTAACTCCTCCAGGACCAGCATTTCTCCTGCTGCAGAGCTACAGCAAAGGGCTTTTAAAGGGGCACACACACAGTTTTGGGGTGCCACAATATCACTTGTTGTGAAATCTGCTCTTTAATCTTAACAATCGTTCAAACAGTTATACACATTCCCTACCAAGCTAAAGTCTGTCACAGTAGGTCAAAAATGGTAACAACTCCCTTTACTATTGACCTTTCGTCTTACCAACACATTAAATGCATCTTCTGTAGGTGTATACATGAGTACTGTATCTGCCAATGAATAACACTGTAACATAACCATTTAGAGAATAATAAAAAAAATGGCTTAATAGTGATAACAAAAATGCACCTGAGACATAAGTGTTGTAGGTACAGATGTGTCTCATACATTCAACCATGCCAAACAGCCCCTCTGGGCATGTCCGATCCCATGCAACCCAGCTGTGCCAAGCATCTTTCTCCTTCCAAATGTAGATCTTATTTGCACAAATAAAACATCTGTACAAAACGACTTTGCTAGATTGCAGTGATCAGTTTGATGTACGACACTTGAATAACTGTGTGCGAATGAGTCTGAATCTGTATACAAAGTGCAACGATGTAGCAGACGTCGCTTTTTCTAATGTCAAGTTCCGTTGTGTTGCATCTGCAACTTTCAAAACAAAATCTTGTGTGGTTGAGGTTTGCTGCTTGTATGATTAAAGAAAATATCACTACGTTTGGTGCGACTCAGTCACAAAGGGCGTCTCACGCCCAGGGCCTGATCAGGCTGCAGCCTGGAGCGCTGGATCCTGGGGGGACACGGCGAGTACGGACGGCACGTGCGTTGTGACGTCACGCACCAACGCCGTACACAGTGATCGCAAAAATGCGCTATACGCATCAAGGGACTCGGTTTACAAACCTTTGGCAACCCTGCTGCGTCAAACTGCCCCTTCCTCCTCTTCACTGTTGTCCGACGTCCGCAGGTTGGTCGGGCCTGCCATAGACAGATAGGGAGGGCGGGGCATGGTTGGTGCCGCCTCCCCTTACACACAGCCGTCAGGCAAAGTGGTTATGGAGCTCAGGGTGGGCAGCAGAGGACACGCGGAGCAAAGATGGCTCTGTGTGTGGCTAAATACTTAACATGCTGCTACTCCTGGGTTGCAAACACCATCTGGATCCCCTGCCATTCCCAGCGCCCTCAAACCCGTTAACATAGAAGACCACCAGGTAGCTTGTGTAGTATCTAGTGTGTGTCTGTATACATGCATGTGTATACATGTGTGTGTCTATGTCTGTGTACTTATAATAAGTATGTGTGTGTGTGTGTGTGTGTGTGTGTGTGTGTGTGTGTGTGTGTGTGTGTGTCTATATGTATGTGTACATGTAATAAGAAATTATATCATGCACGGTAAAAACTTGAATGGTACAGATACTTATGATTCAAAAGTCTTTGATGTGTACATGTGTCTGTGTGTATCTGAAAATATGTGTGTATGTGGCTGTATGCATGTGTGTGATTGTGTGTGTCTTTTTTTAGTCAGAGGTGTATGGTTTCATGTTTGCCAAGTACCTAATATCCACAAGAATTGACCAAAAACATTTTTCATGTACACTTTTTTGTCTTTGGAAATACGTGTACAACAAGGTGTTAAGTTAAATTCCACACTCAGAAGTACCCCTTTAATCTATGAGGGTTATGGGGGTAATTCCAAGTTAATCGCAGCAGGATTTTTGTTAGCAATTGGGCAAAACCATGTGCACTGCAGGGGAGGCAGATATAACATGTGCAGAGAGAGTTAGATTTGGGTGGGGTGTGTTCAATCTGCAATCTAATTTGCAGTGTAAAAATAAAGCAGCCAGTATTTACCCTGCACAGAAACAAAATAACCTACCCAAATCTAACTCTTTCTGCACATGTTATATCTGTCCCCACCTGCAGTGCACATGGTTTTGCCCAATTGCTATCAAAAATCCTGCTGCGATCAACTTGGAATTACCCCCTATATCTGTATATGAGAGAAAAAAATCTAAGCAAAAAAATGAGGGGGGAGGCGCGGGGCGCCCACTTCTGTATTAGCCTAGGGCGGCTGGAACCCTTAATCGGGATAAATATACAACAAAAGAAGAAAGAGACAAGCGCTCATGGGTTCATATTATGTCAATAAACATGTTAACATGTTCAGAGCCGGTAATTGTATTCAAAATTTATTGATACTAAAAATAACATCAAACTTGTTGTATCTTAAAATAATAAATTGCACTTTATATAATAAATATTTAGTTGCTGGCCAGCAGTTTCTTTAAGGCAATTGTAAAAATTCAGCTGTCCTCTATGAGGAGTCTTGAACTTCAGAAGCTGCACTGTTACAATGTAAGCGTTTGAAACTTAGTATCAGTCAGTGAAGTAACTGTTGCACGTGAGGAGTAAAGAGATGTGATGGCTGTTAATATTGAAATGTCCAATTACCTCCTTTCAAGATACAGCGGTGTGGTCCTGCCCCCGGTGCCGAGCGTCCTCGGCAGATAGAAAGTTTGTCCACGGGGGTTGCCTTGAATTTTCACCGTCTGTAGGAGCAAGTTATTCCGCAGGAGGAAAGATGGAGACGGACCTTTTATGTGAAAAGTCACGTGCTTCCGTGACGAAACGCGTCAGGCTCCACCCACTTCGTTCGCAGCTGCAGCAGTGCTCTTGGCAAGCACGGAGGTATACGGAGGTGTACGGCTTAACAGAGCGGGAGTAACATCAGGACTTTGCCATCTGTCCATCCCGCTATGAGCCGTGACATCCTGTGACGGATTCAGCACCAGCATAAAAGGTCCGTCTCCATCTTTCCTCCTGCGGAATAACTTGCTCCTACAGACGGTGAAAATTCAAGGCAACCCCCGTGGACAAACTTTCTATCTGCCGAGGACGCTCGGCACCGGGGGCAGGACCACACCGCTGTATCTTGAAAGGAGGTAATTGGACATTTCAATATTAACAGCCATCACATCTCTTTACTCCTCACGTGCAACAGTTACTTCACTGACTGATACTAAGTTTCAAACGCTTACATTGTAACAGTGCAGCTTCTGAAGTTCAAGACTCCTCATAGAGGACAGCTGAATTTTTACAATTGCCTTAAAGAAACTGCTGGCCAGCAACTAAATATTTATTATATAAAGTGCAATTTATTATTTTAAGATACAACAATTTTGATGTTATTTTTAGTATCAATAAATTTTGAATACAATTACCGGCTCTGAACATGTTTATTGACATAATATGAACCCATGAGCGCTTGTCTCTTTCTTCTTTTGTTGTATATTTATTTCCAGTCCTAGGGGTGTATACAGTAGAGATGAGCGGGTTCGGTTCCTCTGAATCCGAACCCGCCCGAACTTCATGTTTTTTTACACGGGTCCGAGCGACTCGGATCTTCCCGCCTTGCTCGGTTAACCCGAGCGCGCCCGAACGTCATCATCACGCTGTCGGATTCTCGCGAGGCTCGGATTCTATCGCGAGACTCGGATTCTATATAAGGAGCCGCGCGTCGCCGCCATTTTCACACGTGCATTGAGATTGATAGGGAGAGGACGTGGCTGGCGTCCTCTCCGTTTAGAAATAGATAGGAGAGTGAGAGTGAGACACTTCATTTACTGGAGCTTAGGAGGAGTACTCAGAGAGTGCAGAATTTTGCTGATAGTAGTTAGTTAGTTATACTAGTGACAGACCAGTGAGACCACCAGTGCAGTTTTATTATTATTTAATATAATCCGTTCTCTGCCTGAAAAAAACGATACACAGTGACTCAGTCACATACCATATCTGTGCTCAGCCCAGTGTGCTGCATCATCTATGTATAATATCTGACTGTGCTCACACAGCTTAATTGTGGGGGAGACTGGGGAGCAGTTATAGGTTATAGCAGGAGCCAGGAGTACATATTAAACAGTGCACACTTTTGCTGCCAGAGTGCCACTGCCAGTGTGACTGACCAGTGACCTGACCACACTGACCACCAGTATATTGTGATTGTCTGCCTGAAAAAGTTAAACACTCGTCGTGTGACTTGTGTGGTGTTTTTTTATTCTATAAAAAACTCATTCTGCTGACAGACAGTGTCCAGCAGGTCCGTCATTATATAATATATACCTGTCCGGCTGCAGTAGTGATATATATATATTTTTTATATCATTATTTATCATCCAGTCTATACTAGCAGCAGACACAGTACGGTAGTTCACGGCTGTAGCTACCTCTGTGTCGGCACTCGGCAGTCCATCCATAATTGTATACCACCTACCCGTGGTTTTTTTTTTCTTTCTTCTTTATACATACTACATCTCATTATCATCCAGTCTATATTAGCAGCAGACACAGTACAGTACGGTAGTCCACGGCTGTAGCTATCTCTGTGTCGGCACTCGGCAGTCCATCCATAATTGTATACCACCACCTACCCGTGGTTTTTTTTTCTTTCTTCTTTATACATACTACATCTCATTATCATCCAGTCTATATTAGCAGCAGACACAGTACGGTAGTCCACGGCTGTAGCTACCTCTGTGTCGGCACTCGGCAGTCCATCCATAATTGTATACCACCTACCCGTGGTTTTTTTTTTCTTTCTTCTTTATACATACTACATCTCATTATCAACCAGTCTATATTAGCAGCAGACACAGTACGGTAGTCCACGGCTGTAGCTACCTCTGTGTCGGCACTCGGCAGTCCATCCATAATTGTATACCACCTACCCGTGGTTTTTTTTTCTTTCTTCTTTATACATACTACATCTCATTATCATCCAGTCTATATTAGCAGCAGACACAGTACGGTAGTCCACGGCTGTAGCTACCTCTGTGTCGGCACTCGGCAGTCCATCCATAATTGTATACCACCTACCCGTGGTTTTTTTTTCTTTCTTCTTTATACATACTACATCTCATTATCATCCAGTCTATATTAACAGCAGACACAGTACGGTAGTCCACGGCTGTAGCTACCTCTGTGTCGGCACTCGGCAGTCCATCCATAATTGTATACCACCTACCCGTGGTTTTTTTTTCTTTCTTCTTTATACATACTACATCTCATTATCATCCAGTCTATATTAGCAGCAGACACAGTACGGTAGTCCACGGCTGTAGCTACCTCTGTGTCGGCACTCGGCAGTCCATCCATAATTGTATACCACCTACCCGTGGTTTTTTTTTTCTTTCTTCTTTATACATACTACATCTCATTATCAACCAGTCTATATTAGCAGCAGACACAGTACGGTAGTCCACGGCTGTAGCTACCTCTGTGTCGGCACTCGGCAGTTCATCCATAATTGTATACCACCTACCCGTGGTTTTTTTTTTCTTTCTTCTTTATACATACTACATCTCATTATCAACCAGTCTATATTAGCAGCAGACACAGTACGGTAGTCCACGGCTGTAGCTACCTCTGTGTCGGCACTCGGCAGTTCATCCATAATTGTATACCACCTACCCGTGGTTTTTTTTTTCTTTCTTCTTTATACATACTACATCTCATTATCAACCAGTCTATATTAGCAGCAGACACAGTACGGTAGTCCACGGCTGTAGCTACCTCTGTGTAGGCACTCGGCAGTCCATCCATAATTGTATACCACCTACCCGTGGTTTTTTTTCCTTTCTTCTTTATACATACTACATCTCATTATCATCCAGTCTATATTAGCAGCAGACACAGTACGGTAGTCCACGGCTGTAGCTACCTCTGTGTCGGCACTCGGCAGTCCATCCATAATTGTATACTAGTATCCATCCATCTCCATTGTTTACCTGAGGTGCCTTTTAGTTGTGCCTATTAAAATATGGAGAACAAAAATGTTGAGGTTCCAAAATTAGGGAAAGATCAAGATCCACTTCCACCTCGTGCTGAAGCTGCTGCCACTAGTCATGGCCGAGACGATGAAATGCCAGCAACGTCGTCTGCCAAGGCCGATGCCCAATGTCATAGTACAGAGCATGTCAAATCCAAAACACCAAATATCAGTAAAAAAAGGACTCCAAAACCTAAAATAAAATTGTCGGAGGAGAAGCGTAAACTTGCCAATATGCCATTTACCACACGGAGTGGCAAGGAACGGCTAAGGCCCTGGCCTATGTTCATGGCTAGTGGTTCAGCTTCACATGAGGATGGAAGCACTCAGCCTCTCGCTAGAAAAATGAAAAGACTCAAGCTGGCAAAAGCAGTAGCACCGCAAAGAACTGTGCGTTCTTCGAAATCCCAAATCCACAAGGAGAGTCCAATTGTGTCGGTTGCGATGCCTGACCTTCCCAACACTGGACGTGAAGAGCATGCGCCTTCCACCATTTGCACGCCCCCTGCAAGTGCTGGAAGGAGCACCCGCAGTCCAGTTCCTGATAGTCAGATTGAAGATGTCAGTGTTGAAGTACACCAGGATGAGGAGGATATGGGTGTTGCTGGCGCTGGGGAGGAAATTGACCAGGAGGATTCTGATGGTGAGGTGGTTTGTTTAAGTCAGGCACCCGGGGAGACACCTGTTGTCCGTGGGAGGAATATGGCCGTTGACATGCCTGGTGAAAATACCAAAAAAATCAGCTCTTCGGTGTGGAAGTATTTCAGCAGAAATGCGGACAACAGGTGTCAAGCCGTGTGTTGCCTTTGTCAAGCTGTAATAAGTAGGGGTAAGGATGTTAACCACCTTGGAACATCCTCCCTTATACGTCACCTGCAGCGCATTCATAATAAGTCAGTGACAAGTTCAAAAACTTTGGGCGACAGCGAAAGCAGTCCACTGACCAGTAAATCCCTTCCTCTTGTAACCAAGCTCACGCAAACCACCCCACCAATTCCCTCAGTGTCAATTTCCTCCTTCCCCAGGAATGCCAATAGTCCTGCAGGCCATGTCACTGGCAATTCTGATGATTCCTCTCCTGCCTGGGATTCCTCCGATGCATCCTTGCGTGTAACGCCTACTGCTGCTGGCGCTGCTGTTGTTGCTGCTGGGAGTCGATGGTCATCCCAGAGGGGAAGTCGTAAGCCCACTTGTACTACTTCCAGTAAGCAATTGACTGTTCAACAGTCCTTTGCGAGGAAGATGAAATATCACAGCAGTCATCCTGCTGCAAAGCGGATAACTGAGGCCTTGACAACTATGTTGGTGTTAGACGTGCGTCCGGTATCCGCCGTTAGTTCACAGGGAACTAGACAATTTATTGAGGCAGTGTGCCCCCGTTACCAAATACCATCTAGGTTCCACTTCTCTAGGCAGGCGATACCGAGAATGTACACGGACGTCAGAAAAAGACTCACCAGTGTCCTAAAAAATGCAGTTGTACCCAATGTCCACTTAACCACGGACATGTGGACAAGTGGAGCAGGGCAGGGTCAGGACTATATGACTGTGACAGCCCACTGGGTAGATGTATGGACTCCCGCCGCAAGAACAGCAGCGGTGGCACCAGTAGCAGCATCTCGCAAACGCCAACTCTTTCCTAGGCAGGCTACGCTTTGTATCACCGGTTTCCAGAATACGCACACAGCTGAAAACCTCTTACGGCAACTGAGGAAGATCATCGCGGAATGGCTTACCCCAATTGGACTCTCCTGTGGATTTGTGGCATCGGACAACGCCAGCAATATTGTGTGTGCATTAAATATGGGCAAATTCCAGCACGTCCCATGTTTTGCACATACCTTGAATTTGGTGGTGCAGAATTTTTTAAAAAACGACAGGGGCGTGCAAGAGATGCTGTCGGTGGCCAGAAGAATTGCGGGACACTTTCGGCGTACAGGCACCACGTACAGAAGACTGGAGCACCACCAAAAACTACTGAACCTGCCCTGCCATCATCTGAAGCAAGAAGTGGTAACGAGGTGGAATTCAACCCTCTATATGCTTCAGAGGTTGGAGGAGCAGCAAAAGGCCATTCAAGCCTATACAATTGAGCACGATATAGGAGGTGGAATGCACCTGTCTCAAGCGCAGTGGAGAATGATTTCAACGTTGTGCAAGGTTCTGATGCCCTTTGAACTTGCCACACGTGAAGTCAGTTCAGACACTGCCAGCCTGAGTCAGGTCATTCCCCTCATCAGGCTTTTGCAGAAGAAGCTGGAGACATTGAAGGAGGAGCTAACACGGAGCGATTCCGCTAGGCATGTGGGACTTGTGGATGGAGCCCTTAATTCGCTTAACAAGGATTCACGGGTGGTCAATCTGTTGAAATCAGAGCACTACATTTTGGCCACCGTGCTCGATCCTAGATTTAAAGCCTACCTTGGATCTCTCTTTCCGGCAGACACAAGTCTGCTGGGGTTGAAAGACCTGCTGGTGAGAAAATTGTCAAGTCAAGCGGAACGCGACCTGTCAACATCTCCTCCTTCACATTCTCCCGCAACTGGGGGTGCGAGGAAAAGGCTCAGAATTCCGAGCCCACCCGCTGGCGGTGATGCAGGGCGGTCTGGAGCGACTGCTGATGCTGACATCTGGTCCGGACTGAAGGACCTGACAACGATTACGGACATGTCGTCTACTGTCACTGCATATGATTCTCTCAACATTGAAAGAATGGTGGAGGATTATATGAGTGACCGCATCCAAGTAGGCACGTCACACAGTCCGTACTTATACTGGCAGGAAAAAGAGGCAATTTGGAGGCCCTTGCACAAACTGGCTTTATTCTACCTAAGTTGCCCTCCCACAAGTGTGTACTCCGAAAGAGTGTTTAGTGCCGCCGCTCACCTTGTCAGCAATCGGCGTACGAGGTTACATCCAGAAAATGTGGAGAAGATGATGTTCATTAAAATGAATTATAATCAATTCCTCCGCGGAGACATTGACCAGCAGCAATTGCCTCCACAAAGTACACAGGGAGCTGAGATGGTGGATTCCAGTGGGGACGAATTGATAATCTGTGAGGAGGGGGATGTACACGGTGATATATCGGAGGATGATGATGAGGTGGACATCTTGCCTCTGTAGAGCCAGTTTGTGCAAGGAGAGATTAATTGCTTCTTTTTTGGTGGGGGTCCAAACCAACCGGTCATATCAGTCACAGTCGTGTGGCAGACCCTGTCACTGAAATGATGGGTTGGTTAAAGTGTGCATGTCCTGTTTATACAACATAAGGGTGGGTGGGAGGGCCCAAGGACAATTCCATCTTGCACCTCTTTTTTCTTTAATTTTTCTTTGCGTCATATGCTGTTTGGGGAGTGTTTTTTGGAAGGGCCATCCTGCGTGACACTGCAGTGCCACTCCTAGATGGGCCCGGTGTTTGTGTCGGCCACTAGGGTCGCTTATCTTACTCACACAGCTACCTCATTGCGCCTCTTTTTTTCTTTGCATCATGTGCTGTTTGGGGAGGGTTTTTTGGAAGGGACATCCTGCGTGACACTGCAGTGCCACTCCTAGATGGGCCCGGTGTTTGTGTCGGCCACTAGGGTCGTTTATCTTACTCACACAGCTACCTCATTGCGCCTCTTTTTTTCTTTGCGTCATGTGCTGTTTGGGGAGGGTTTTTTGGAAGGGACATCCTGCGTGACACTGCAGTGCCACTCCTAGATGGGCCCGGTGTTTGTGCCGGCCACTAGGGTCGCTTATCTTACTCACACAGCTACCTCATTGCGCCTCTTTTTTTCTTTGCGTCATGTGCTGTTTGGGGAGGGTTTTTTGGAAGGGACATCCTGCGTGACACTGCAGTGCCACTCCTAGATGGGCCCGGTGTTTGTGTCGGCCACTAGGGTCGCTTATCTTACTCACACAGCTACCTCATTGCGCCTCTTTTTTTCTTTGCGTCATGTGCTGTTTGGGGAGGGTTTTTTGGAAGGGACATCCTGCGTGACACTGCAGTGCCACTCCTAGATGGGCCCGGTGTTTGTGTCGGCCACTAGGGTCGCTTATCTTACTCACACAGCTACCTCATTGCGCCTCTTTTTTTCTTTGCGTCATGTGCTGTTTGGGGAGGGTTTTTTGGAAGGGACATCCTGCGTGACACTGCAGTGCCACTCCTAGATGGGCCCGGTGTTTGTGTCGGCCACTAGGGTCGCTTATCTTACTCACACAGCTACCTCATTGCGCCTCTTTTTTTCTTTGCGTCATGTGCTGTTTGGGGAGGGTTTTTTGGAAGGGACATCCTGCGTGACACTGCAGTGCCACTCCTAGATGGGCCCGGTGTTTGTGTCGGCCACTAGGGTCGCTTATCTTACTCACACAGCTACCTCATTGCGCCTCTTTTTTTCTTTGCGTCATGTGCTGTTTGGGGAGGTTTTTTTGGAAGGGACATCCTGCGTGACACTGCAGTGCCACTCCTAGATGGGCCAGGTGTTTGTGTCGGCCACTAGGGTCTCTTAGCTTAGTCATCCAGCGACCTCGGTGCAAATTTTAGGACTAAAAATAATATTGTGAGGTGTGAGGTATTCAGAATAGACTGAAAATGAGTGGAAATGATGGTTTTTGAGGTTATTAATACTTTGGGATCAAAATGACCCCCAAATTCTATGATTTAAGCTGTTTTTTAGGTTTTTTGGAAAAAAACACCCGAATCCAAAACACACCCGAATCCGACAAAAAAAATTCGGTTAGGTTTTGCCAAAATGCGGTCGAACCCAAAACACGGCCGCGGAACCGAACCCAAAACCAAAACACAAAACCCGAAAAATTTCCGGCGCTCATCTCTAGTATACAGCCCCTGGAGTAAAGCGAACGTGGGCTCAATTATTGTCATTCAAAAGAACAATCTAATTGTTCAGATCTGACACAGGCGCTCCACATAATTTATTTTTCTGTTGGTCAACCCTTAATCGGGCCCTGCTGGCGCTGTATGTATATTGAAGCTAGGTGTATGATTATAAGGACACATCAGTAGTGGACAACACTGCCTTGCTTTTCCATGGTTCCCACAATAGCTCAATATTTAGAACATAGGGGGTCATTCCGAGTTGTTCGCTCTGTATTTTTTTCTCGCAACGGTGCGATTAGTCGCTAATGCGCATGCGCAATGTCCGCAGTGCGACTGCCCCAAGTAAATTTGCTATGCAGTTAGGTATTTTACTCACGGCATTACAAGGTTTTTTCTTCGTTCTGGTGATCGTAATGTGATTGACAGGAAGTGGGTGTTTCTGGGCGGAAACTGGCCGTTTTATGGGTGTGTGCGAAAAAACGCTACAGTTTCTGGGAAAAACGCGGGAGTGGCTGGAGAAACGGAGGAGTGTCTGGGCGAACGCTGGATGTGTTTGTGAAGTCAAACCAGGAACGAAACTGACTGAACTGATCGCAGATGCCGAGTAAGTCTGGAGCTACTCAGAAACTGCTAAGAAGTGTCTATTCGCAATTCTGCTAATCTTTCGTTCGCAATTTTGATAAGCTAAGATTCACTCCCAGTAGGCGGCGGCTTAGCGTGTGCAAAGCTGCTAAAAGCAGCTTGCGGGCGAACAACTCGGAATGACCCCCATAATTAATACAAAGTGTGGATGTTGATTAATAAATGGATTTTCTTATTTTATTTTAGGTGCTGCAATGACTGTCCGCCGATATTCTATGTCATCTCTTCTTTCCAGTTCTGACCACTATAAATCCAGTGCACATATGAAAAGACATTCTAGCACTGGGACACTGGAATTAGGTGAAACGATACAGATCTCAGAGGCTGACAATGGACAGCACATAGCCAAAGACAAAGAAACTGCTACTGACACACCATCTGAAAAGATAATCAGTGGCATCCCAAAGACAAGATCTTTCCAGGAATACATGAACAAGTGCAGGTACTATTTATTGCTGTGTTCTAATAGGCCACAGTGTTCATTAAAGATTATAGGATCAGTCATTATGACGACAGTGACATTCTTGTCACTGTCAGCAGTAGTATGCCGGCACCACTATGCTGACAAGTTTAAAATTCTACTTAAAGCATTTAATAGCATTGGCAGGGCCAGCTCTACCATTAGGCAGCTGCCTAGGGCGCCGGGATCTGGGGGTGCCACTATATCTGCCTATCACAAAATTAAGGATGTCTCTGAAAGAAACATCCTTATTGTACTTAATGCAAGTTGGTGGCTGTGGAATTTATAAATCACACTTTCATCTGAAGGGATGGGAAGTGGGTATTGGTGGCGTTTGGGGGTCATAGGCTGAAGTTTTACCTAGGGTGTCGAGAAGCCTTGCATCGGCCCTGAGTGTTGGCAATATAACATTAAACATGCTGCGAACATGGGCCTGCCTATCTGGGCGGAGCCCCAGATTGGGTACAAACATTTACTGAGCAGAACGGAGGGATAAAATGTATATATATATATATATATATATATATATATAATTTATTTTGTTTCATTTTAAATATGAATTGTAATCTTACTACAAAGCAGTCTTTTTATTAAAATGTATTTTTTTAAGGTAAATGTATATGTATATATATATATATATATATATATATATATACAGGTTGAGTATCCCATATCCAAATATTCCGAAATACGGAATATTCCGAAATACGGACTTTTTTGAGTGAGACTGAGATAGTGAAACCTTTGTTTTTTGATGTCTCAATGTACACAAACTTTGTTTAATACTCAAAGTTATTAAAAATATTGTATTAAATTACCTTCAGGCTATGTGCATAAGGTGTATATGAAACATAAATGAATTGAGTGAATGTACACACACTTTGTTTAATGCACAAAGTTATAAAAAATATTGGCTAAAATTACCTTCAGGCTGTGTGTATAAGGTGTATATGTAACATAAATGCATTCTGTGCTTAGATTTAGGTCCCATCACCATAATATCTCATTATGGTATGCAATTATTCCAAAATACGGAAAAATCCGATATCCAAAATTCCTCTGGTCCCAAGCATTTTGGATAAGGGATACTCAACCTGTATATATATATATATATATATATATATACACACACACACACACACACACACACACACACACACTTTACTTCCTCGGACCTACCCTATAATGGAATGCATTTCATTTACTGGCTATCAGGATCCCTTGTGGCCAGGATACCGACACAGGAATCCCAACAGCCAACAATGCCGCCAGCCAGAATCCCGATGCACCAGGGCTAAGGTGTCCACGCCACCCATAGAGTGGAAATAGATCCTGTGGTGAGTGTAGCAAGCCACAGAGCCCGCATCGTGGCAAGCACAGCGAGCCTGCAAGGGGACTCTTAGCGCTAACCCCACTGCCATCATTCTGGCGGGCGGGATGCTGCTGTCAGAATATGGACAGCTAGCATCTTGTCCACCGGTAATACATACCAAACCCCTTATAATGACCTTCCCCTACCCCTAGTCGCAGAGCAATATATACGTTATGGTAAGAACTTTCCGTTGATAACGGTATTTCTCCTAAGTCCACAGGTTCCACAGGATAACATTGGGATACGATGAAGCGACAGCGGATTTGCACCAATTAGTCAAAGCTTTTTCCGGCCTCCCAGCATGCAACGAGCCCATCCATATATTCCCGTCTCCTGGCTCAGGCAATTTAGTAGTTTTCCAAAGCTCAAGGCAGGAGCATCATGTAGAGTCCTAAACAGGCGAGAAGAACACACATGCACACCCCTTCCGTACAAGAAGGAAGAGGTTAGTGAGTAAAAGGATCCTCAAATCAGGTGCGTCAGGGTGGGATCCCTGTGGAACCTGTGGACTTAGGAGAAATACCATTATCAACGGTAAGTTCTTACCATAACGTATATTTCTCCATTAGGGTCCACAGGTTATCCACAGGATAACATTGGGATTTCCCAAAGCAATTTAGTGGTGGGGACGGTCCTGATTGGACATCTTTCGCCCAAATTCAGCGGTGTGAGAGGCAAAGGTATTCATGGCATAATGTCTAATGAATGTGTTAATGGAAGACCATGTGGCTGCCTTACATATCTGTTTTGCTGAAGCGCCATCTTGTGCTGCCCATGAAGGACCTACCTTATGAGTAGAGTGAGCAGAGACATTAGCCGGAACAGGGAGATCAGCTTGAGAATATGCTTCTGAAATAGTCATCCGAAGCCTTTTCGCCAGTGTCTGCTTATCAGCAGGCCATTCTCTCTTGTGAAATCCATAGAGAACGAAGAGAGAATCTGTCTTTCTGATGGCACTGGTACAATCCAAGTAGATCCTTCAAGCATGGACCACGTCCAGCGATGCATCTCCCGCAGAAAGGTCCGGTTTCTGGAAAGCCGGGATTACAATTTCTTAGTTAAGGTGAAATTTAGACACCACCTTAGGAAGATACCCAGATTTAGTTCTGAGAACTGCTCTATCTGGATAAAATATCAGAAAAGGAGGAGGACATAACAATGCCCCTAAATCTTACTTTCTTCTAGCTGAAGCCATGGCCAGTAGAAAGAGACCTTTAGCTGTCAACCATTTAAGATCCACTCTATTAAGTGGTTCAAATGGGGCAACTTGAAGGGCCTTTAGGACTAAACTTAAATCCCAAGGCACTGTAGGAGGAACAAAAGGAGGCTGAATGTGCAGCATTCCCTGGAAAAAAGTGCGCACATCCTGTAGGTTGGCAATTTTCTTTTGGAACCATACAGTCAATGCTGACACTTGCACTCTCAAGGAAGCCACCCTTAAACCTTTATCCATTCCTGCCTGAAGGAATGCTAAGACCCTGGAAACTCTGAAAGACCTAGATTCAAATTTCCATTCACTGCACCATTGAATATAGGCTTGCCATATTCGGTGATAAATGCGAGCTGAGGAGGGCTTCTTTGCTCTGAGCATTGTTTGAATTACCTGTTGTGAGAATCCTCTTGACTTCAGGATAGAGGTCTCAAGAGCCACGCTGTCACGGACAGTCGATCCAGATGTCTGAGATAACAAGGACCCTGCGTCAGTAGATCTGAATGTTGAGGGAGTAGGAATAGAGCATCCATCGACATCCTCTGCAGATCTGTGTTCAATGCCTTCTGGGCCAAGCCGGAGCTATTAGTATCACGGCTCCCCTTCCTTGTTTTATCTTTCTCACCACTCTGAGTAATAAAGTGATTGTAGGAAACACATAGGTCCCATCTCACCGACAGGGCATCCACAAAGATCGCTTTGGGATCCTTTGTTCTCGACCCGTATGCAAGAACTTTGTTGTTCTGATGGCACGCTATGAGATCTATCTCTGGCAACCCCCACTTGTTGACTAGGATCTGGAAGACCTCCTGGTGAGAGCCTATTCGCTTGCCTGAATGGCGTGTCAACTGAGAAAGTCCGATTCCCAGTTTAGTACTTCCGGAATGAACACTGCGGACAAGGCTGGATGAAGTTCTGCCCACTTTAGTGTGTGACTTAGCTCCTTCATAGCTTTTTGGCTGCGAGTTCCTCCCTGATGTTTGAGGTACGCTACTGCCGTCAAATTGTCTGAGCGTATCTGAACTGGTTTTCCCCTAAGGATGTCCTTTGCCTGAATCAGTGATATGTATATGGCCCGAAGTTCCAATATATTTATTGGCAGGCAACCTTCTTCCTTGGTCCATTGCCCCTGGAAACAAAACCTTCCTGACACTGCTCCCCAGCCCTGGAGACTGGCATCTGTTGTCAAAATTTCCCAATCTGAAATCCAAAAAGGTCTCCCTTTGTCCAGATGGGATGTCTGCAGCCTCCAGGCTAACGACCTCCTCACTTTCACCGTAAGGACCAAAGTCTGCATTTTTATCATCTGTTTAAAACCATTCCATTTAGAAAGGATCAGATGCTGCAGAGGCCTTGAGTGGAATTGTGCATATTCCACCATGTCGAATGTTGACACCATCAATCCCATCACACGCATTGGTGCATAAATGGATACCCTCTGATTGTGTATGAGTTCCTGAATCCTTGACTGAACTTTGGATATCTTGTTCAGAAGTAAAATTAATCTTTGAAGGCTTGAATCCAGTACAGCCCCCAAGTGAGTCATCCGCTGTGACGGAACCAGAGACCATTTTGCCCAATTTATGAGCCACCCATGCTTCTGCAGACACTTTATTATCTGAAAATGCTGTTGGAGGATAGCGAACCTGAGATAGCACTGATGGGACCAAGCTATAGGCATATGTAGGTAAGCAGCCTGGATATCCAGGGATACCATATAATCCCCTGGCTCCATGGCCAAAATAATGGAACGTAAAGTCTCCATATGAAACCAAGGTACTCAAATGTATTTGTTTAACACTTTGAGATTGAGAATGGGCCGGAATTACCTATTTGGCCTCTGAACTAGAAACAGGTTGGAGTAAAATCCCTGTCCTCATTGTGCAGGAGGAACTGGAATGATTACTCCTGACTGAAGCAATTTCTGAACTGCCTCTTGCAAAGTCCTGACCTTTGTCTCTACCCGAGACGGGCTGGTACAAAAAAACCTTCGAGGAGGGTGCTTCTTGAAGGCAAAAGCATAACCTAGTGCTACTACTTCCTGCATGCAGGCATTTGTTGTAGACTGCTGCCAGATTTGTGCAAACTGAAGAAGTCGCCCCCCACCCTGGGGTACCCAGGTGGAGTCCCACACCATCAGGCTGATGGCTTACTTTCTGTTTTACCAACCGGTCCTCTGGTAGCCCAATGCTTATTAGTTTTACCAGACTTGCTGTATTGGGGCTATTTTCCACAACTTTTTCCTTTAGCTTTTCACTGAGACCAAAAGGGACGAAAAGCAGGAACTTTAGGTTTGAATTTGTATGTGGAAGGAAACTTTAATTTCTTGGAGTCTGCTTCTGACTCCAGAATATCTGTCGATTCTTTATCAAAAAGAATATCTCCAGAAAAAGGCAAAGATTCAAAACCTTCTTAGATTCTGAAATCAGCTTTCCACATACGTAGCCAAACAGCTCTGCGTGCGGCTATTGTAGAAGCTGGTGCCCTGGAGACAATGGTACCCATATCCAAAGCTGCTTCTTCCAAGAACATCGCAGCCTGTTTTATATGTGCTATATGGGATGTTTGCTCTCTAGATGCCATTGAAAGATCCCCTTCCAGTGCATCAGCTCAGGCAACCACTGCCTTGGCCATCCAAGATGAAGCCATGGCTGGTCTTATGACTGCCCCAGACAGAGAAAAAATGTTTTTTTAAAAACCATCTACTCTCCTATCTGTAACATCATTTAATGAAGGCAGAGGCAATGTAGTATTCGCACTAATCGAATCACATGCATATCTACTTTGGGGGCCATCTCGCGCTTTAAACAATCCCCAGCTTGAAGAGGATAATTGGAATTCCATTTCCTAGGAATTCTAAACTTCTTACTGGGCGTAGCTCAAGCCTCTTCCATGATTTCCGTCAGCTGATCTGACCCAGGAAACTCATTCTTAACAGTTTTGGGACGTTTAAACACAGGTGCCTTGGTTTTTAACACAGGCTCTGCTGATTCTTCCAAGGATAAAATGGCTTTCATTGCCCTAATTAACTCGGCTATATCCACTGAGCTGAGACCTTCCTCCTCCTCTTCATATGCCGAACCAGAGTTTAATGAGCTTTCATCCTCCAATGAATCCTCATCTGAAACATGTGTAGCCTGTAAGAAAGTAGATTTACTTACCACTAGCTTATCAGTCCGTTTCTTTTGAGAGGCTGCTGCTGGAAGTGATAAACCGCAGGTGGGAAGCTGCATGTAAGGGTTAATCATGTAACCTATGCCTGGTACAGGAGTTGGATTTATCCGATCAGCTATACTGGATAATGTTTGTGCAAACATAGCCCAAGGAGGATCAACCTGCACCTGAATATGCCTTGTATTTTTTAAGAGACCCTGGTGAAAGCTAAAACAATTTGTACACAAACCATCCTGAACCAAATCCTGAGAGGTTAACCCAGCTTTGCAAGACAAACATATGAGTGTTGATGTGAGTGTATCTTCCTAACCTTTGCTGCTCTTAGACATGATAAATTTTCGACACTTACTGTACACAGTGTACTACACAATTAGTGACTGTAATCACTTTAAGCTTGTTAAAGTGACATACAATCCGACCCTACCCTGCTATGCACCAGCATTGAGGATCGGAATAGAAAAAAACTGACAGAATATATAGTAAAGTCAGCAATCACACTAGCAGTCAGTCACGTTATACTTTAGTATAATAAGCAATATGAGCACATAATCAACTACAAATACATTTAAAGTATGTAGGAGAACATATTACTGAATCATGTTTAAACCGATATATCGTATTCAGACGCATAGCGAAAGAAAACAACAGTAATAGTATACAGACTCACTTAAATAACTATTCCTACTCAAAAGGTAAATAGACACTTAGTGCTGTATTACCCATACTCAATAGAGTGGGATACAGGGAGACTCACCCCACTTCCAGTACCGATAATACATTTAGAACGCTGAGTGGATCCAGATGCTACCATTGTACACTGCCACTCCATGAACCTGTAGTGAACACAGACGCACCAGTCACAAAGCCGCCTATGCTGCGTCTGGGTCCCCTTTGTATACAGCGTCTCAGACGGAAGTGGGAACTCAGGTCATGGTGGGAGACTCAGAGGAAACTGGTCATGAACCGGGGGAGGGGCAACCAGGAGAGCGTCTGAGTCCCCACTGCTGACATCAACCCTAGGGATCACGGCCTCATACTATTCCTGGAGCCTATGATCCCTAAGGCCTAGCACTGGTGCACCTGAGGTGGCATGCTCCGGCCACAGCCTGGTAACGTCTGCTGGATCTGCTAGTATATCCGACACAGACGCCCAACGAAACAGCACTGTATTCATGGGTAAGTGTTCTCGCGACCCGGCGAAGAGTTGTTGGAGCGACTCTTTCTAAGGGAATGTATAAGACGCTTTTTAGAAAGATCAGTCAAAAAAACAAGACTATAAAAATAACATAAGAAAGCTTAGGGCTGCTAAAAACCAGCAGCCCTCTGACCATGGTCCAGCTCCTGCCGCACCAAACTAAAAACTAATTTGCCAGAGACAGGAGGCGGGGATATATGGACGGGTCCGTTGCATGCTGGGAGGCCGAAAAGCTTTGACCAAGTGATGCAAATCCGCTGTTGCTTCATCATATCCCAATGTTATCTTGGGGATAACCTGTGGACCCTGCCGGAGAAAGGTTTCATTATTCAGCATGTTCTCATTATATACATGGGACCAGATGATATTATCTTGACAGTCTACTTCCCTATTCTTGTTCAGCTTTTTATTCTAATAGAATAACACAATGAGACACAATTAGGGAATCTGTGGCTTTGCAGCTCTTGTAAAACTATGGGGGAATGTACATTTTATGAGATTATGTTGCTGAAAATCAATGCGAGATTGAGGCAACGTTGGCCTCCAAATCACGGTATGTAATAGTCTATAATTTGGAGTTGCTTATCTGCTAGTGATGTGCAGAGGGTCATGTACCCCCACACTCAGAGCCAGCCCTAGGCATAGGCAAACTAGGCAATTGCCTAGGGCATCTGGTATGCCTAGGGGCACAAGCAGCTTCTGCTGATTAAAATGATATGCAACATGCCTATATTCTGTGTGTAGCATTTCGTATGCAGATACAGCCACAGTCGCACACAGTATATAGGCATGCTGCATATCATTTTAATTAGCAGAAGCTGCTTGTGCATCCTAGCCACATAGCAATGCAAATAAGATGCATTTTCATAAAAAATAGGCACCCGACATTAGCAGAGCTGTCAGTTGACTCACGCCAGGAACTACAGTACATGTGTCATTATGTGTATAAGGGCATTAATAATGTGTAACATGTGTAAGGGGCACTGTGTGTGTCATTATGTGTATAAGGGCACTAATAATGTGCGGCATATGTGTAAGGGACATTATGTGTGTCATTATGTGTATAAGGGCATTAACAATGTGCGGCATATGTGTAAGGGAAATTATGTGTATAAGGGCATTAACAAGGGTTGGCATAATGTGTAAGGCGCATTATGTTTATAAGGACATTAATAATGTGTGTCATATGTGTAAGGGGCATTACTGTGTGATAATATGTGTATAAATGCATTACCAATGTGTGGCATTATGTGTATAAGGTGCTCTACTGTGTGGCGTAACGTATAGAAAGGGCACTACTGTGTGGTCTAATGTGAATAAGGAGCAATATGGTGTGGTGTAATGAAAATAAAGAGCAATCAGGTGTGTAATGTGAATAAGGAGCAATTCAGTATGATGTTATGTGAATGAGGGGCACTACTGTGAGGAGTAACGTATATAAGGTAAAGTGGTACTACTGTGTGATGTGAATAAGGGACACTATCGTATGATAAATTGTGAATAAAGTTGCACTACTGTGAGGTAAAATTTGAATTGGGGGTACTATTGTGTGGCCATGCCCCTTGCCAGCAAAAACACATACCTTTTTGGGCTGTACGCTGAATGTGTACACTGTTCTTATTTAAATTACAGGGGGTAGGAAAAAAAAGACTGCTATGGGTGGGGGGTGATGGTGCTGGGAAAGGGGTGCAGGGTCAGAGGCGGAACTAGCGGTGGTGCTAGGGGGTACCAGTCAAAATCTTGCCTAGGGCATCATATTGGTTAGGGCCGGCTCTACCCACACTGCTGGCATTCCAGCGCATTAACACAGTGTTTAAAAAATAAATTTAAGATAAGAAATGTGTAAGTCCTTCTGCTGAAAAGCCCAACCAGCACTGACACTTCTTTAGGCTAATGTTGGAAAAATCGGGAGAAGCACTCTGATGACAAATCCACGTGCTCCCATTCATTCTTATGGCAGTGATTGTGAGTGACCAGCCAGTACCGTCAGGGTCTTGTAAGAGGCAGTCCTGGAGGGAGAAGTAATAGCCTTTTAAATGCAGGCATTGTTGTCAGTACCCAGACGACCGAAGTTACCTGTATGGAGAGAGACACGGGCAAAGTGATAATAAAATATTGGTGAGTTTATTGTCACAAAAGAACCTGGACATAAATAATAATCACTCAGAGTCCAAAGCAGGAGAGGCGGCTGAACGCCGGTGATGATAAATTAAATGTAGAGTAACTATTGAGCTGTGGAAGTGGTTAGTGAACCTATATTACGGCCAGGGAGCCAGTATAATAGTTTGTAATCAAACAATGTGGCAGTTCTGCCGATGTTGCGGCTAGTGAGCCGATCTAGTAGTAAGTTTACAGAAGGTGTGGCGATTGCGCCGATGTTGCGGCTAATGAGCCAATATTGTAGCCTGTTAGTTGAAGGTGCGGCGATTGCGCCGATGTTGTCGCTAGTGAGCCAATATGGGCCCTCATTCCGAGTTGTCCGCTCGGTAATTTTCTTCGCATCGCAGCGATTTTCCGCTAATTGCGCATGCGCAATGTTCGCACTGCAACTGCGCCAAGTAAATTTGCTAAGAAGTGTGGTATTTTACTCACGGCATTACGAGGTTTTTTCTTCGTTCTGGTGATCGTTGTGTGATTGACAGGAAGTGGGTGTTTCTGGGCGGAAACTGGCCGTTTTATGGGAGTGTGTGAAAAAACGCTGCCGTTTTGGGGAAAAACGCGGGAGTGGCTGGAGAAATGGGGGAGTGTCTGGGCGAACGCTGGGTGTGTTTGTGACGTCAAACCAGGAACGAAACTGACTGAACTGATCGCAGTGGCAGAGTAAGTCCCGAGCTACTCAGAAACTGCTTAGAAATTTCTATTCGCAATTTTGAAGATCTTTCGTTCGCAATTTTGCTAAGCTAAGATACACTCCCAGTAGGCGGCGGCTTAGCGTGTGCAATGCTGCTAAAAGCAGCTTGCGAGCGAACAACTCGGAATGAGGGCCATTGTCGTTTGTTTGCAGACGATGCAGTGATTGCGTCGCTGTTGTGGCTAATGAGCTGATATTGTTGTTTGTTTGCTGAAGGTGCGGTGATTGCGCCGATGTTGCGCTTATGAGCCGATATTGTAGTTTGTTAGTTAAAGGTGCGGCGATAGCGCCGTTGTTGTGGCTGGTGAGCCAAGATTGTAGTTTATTTGCTGAAGGTGCGGCGATTGCGCCGATGTTGCAGCTAATAAGCCGATATAGTAGTTTGTTTGCTGAAGGTGCGACCGGAGGCTGGAAATGCAGGATCCAGATGACCGCCAGACAGATCTGGAAGATGCAGGTACACAATCTGGAGAAAACGAGGTGGAGCTCACTGCAGGTGAGGAACATTATCTGGTTTCACCAACCTTCAGATGGAAAAGGTGGCACTCCAGCAGAGCGGACTACTGGAAGGATTAAGCAATAATCTCATTGGAATTTGCAGGCTAAAATGCCTCTGGAAAGTCTGAGTTTAGATATAGTGTATAATAAGCACTGAGTACAGGGCTGGCAGTAACTTAAAGAAGTTAGGGCCCAATTAGACAGCTCCTGGAGAGTAATTCTAAATCAAAGGCATGTGTGTACCTGCTCTGTAGACAGCTAATTACTTAGTGAACACATGATGTGAACACACAGGAAGGCAGGAAAGACCAGCTAAGCTGTATAAAACAGAACATTGGGGCAGATGTATTAACCTGGAGAAGGCATAAGGAAGTGATAAACCAGTGATATGTGCAAGGTGATACACGCACCAGCCAATCAGCTCCAATATGTAAATTAACAGTTAGGATCTGATTGGCTGATGCCTTTATCACCTTGCACATATCACTGGTTTATCACTTCCTTATGCCTTCTGCAGGTTAATACATTTGCCCCCATGTATGAAGCCATAACCCATGGCAACAAATAACCGGGACCTGTCGGCAAACTGATCAGCTACCTGCGGATCCTAACAGCCCGATGTTTAAAGCGCCAATAATTTAAAAGGAAAAACCTATATGACTTTGCCTTTTAAAGTTATTGGCACTATAAAACATCGGACAGACTCGCCAGAATGACATCCATATCGGTGTCTAACATACTGTATATATATTTAACTTGGTAAGTACAGTGCATTGGGTGACTTCTTTTGATCAAAGAAAACTTTTCCCTATGGATATGTAAATAATAAAGTGGTCAACAAGGAGTTTAAGGGTGTTTATTTATTAAAGTTGTTTTTTTTTTAATAATGTGTGCTGTCGTTATTTTAAGTTTTATTTTCTAGGTGCCAGTAGTGCACCCTGTCCTGTTGGCACCTAAATTGAGGTTAGGGAGACTTTATAATAGAGCATAATGTCTTAGGGGCCGATACAGAATGCTATAATGCACCCACACTGCGTGCTTGGAACTAGATATTTGACCATATACTGCGTTGTGTGCATCTATACAAATGCATCGCCCCTATCCATACACTTGGTTTCACAACAGCCATTATTATCAGTGTACCCTATCATTGGTGCAGATTTGTCTGAGAACATGCCTACCTTTGCGTGTACACAACTCTAGAGAGCCCGCTATTCCGTCAACTTAACCTTGGCATGCCCTTCCTAGGTTGTGCCAATATGCAAACACTCCATTGCCACCACGAGTGCGAAAGATCTGTGCAAAACTGATGGGTTCAACCCTGCATCACCCCCTTGTTCATACTTGCCTACCTGTGGTGAAACACCTTTCTTGTCTTTATTAACTAGCTCACCACAGGTGATGGCAATCATACATTACCAGGAAAGTCCAGGAACAGAGCATTTTCTCCCTCATGGAGAGGGTCAGGTAGGCAAGTATGCCCTTGGTGTTAAAGTATGCTTACCATACTATGGGCCAGATGCATCACATCAACGCTTGGAAAGTGATAAAACTGAGAGTGCAAAAGTGCCAGCCAATCAGGTCCTAACTTCCATGTCACAGGCAGTGTTTGAAAAAATAAGATTTTACTTACCGATAAATCTATTTCTCGGAGTCCGTAGTGGATGCTGGGGTTCCTGAAAGGACCATGGGGAATAGCGGCTCCGCAGGAGACAGGGCACAAAAAGTAAAGCTTTTCCGATCAGGTGGTGTGCACTGGCTCCTCCCCCTATGACCCTCCTCCAGACTCCAGTTAGGTACTGTGCCCGGACGAGCGTACACAATAAGGGAGGATTATGAATCCCGGGTAAGACTCATACCAGCCACACCAATCACACCGTACAACTTGTGATCTAAACCCAGTTAACAGTATGATAACAGCGGAGCCTCTGAAAGATGGCTTCCTTTAACAATAACCCGAATTAGTTAACAATAACTATGTACCACTTATGCAGATAATCCGCACTTGGGATGGGCGCCCAGCATCCACTACGGACTCCGAGAAATAGATTTATCGGTAAGTAAAATCTTATTTTCTCTATCGTCCTAGTGGATGCTGGGGTTCCTGAAAGGACCATGGGGATTATACCAAAGCTCCCAAACGGGCGGGAGAGTGCGGATGACTCTGCAGCACCGAATGAGAGAACTCCAGGTCCTCCTTAGCCAGAGTATCAAATTTGTAAAATTTTACAAACGTGTTCTCCCCTGACCACGTAGCTGCTCGGCAAAGTTGTAATGCCGAGACCCCTCGGGCAGCCGCCCAAGATGAGCCCACCTTCCTTGTGGAGTGGGCCTTTACAGATTTAGGCTGTGGCAAGCCTGCCACAGAATGTGCAAGTTGGATTGTGCTACAGATCCAACGAGCAATCGTCTGCTTAGACGCAGGAGCACCCATCTTGTTGGGTGCATACAATATAAACAACGAGTCAGATTTTCTGACTCCAGCTGTCCTTGCAATATATATTTTTAATGCTCTGACAACGTCCAGTAACTTGGAGTCCTCCAAGTCACTTGTAGCCGCAGGCACTACAATAGGCTGGTTCAGATGAAATGCTGACACCACCTTAGGGAGAAAATGCGGACGAGTTCGCAGTTCTGCCCTGTCCGAATGGAAAATCAGATATGGGCTTTTGTAAGATAAAGCTGCCAATTCTGACACTCTCCTGGCAGAAGCCAGGGCTAGAAGCATGGTCACTTTCCATGTGAGATATTTCAAATCCACCTTTTTTAGTGGTTCAAACCAATGAGATTTTAGGAAGTCCAAAACCACATTTAGATCCCACGGTGCCACTGGAGGCACCACAGGAGGCTGTATATGCAGCACTCCCTTAACAAAGGTCTGGACTTCAGGGACTGAAGCCAATTCTTTTTGAAAGAAAATCGACAGGGCCGAAATTTGAACCTTAATAGATCCCAATTTGAGACCCATTGACAATCCTGATTGCAGGAAATGTAGGAATCGACCCAGTTGAAATTCCTCCGTCGGAGCACTCCGATCTTCGCACCACGCAACATATTTTCGCCAAATTCGGTGATAATGTTGCACGGTTACTTCCTTCCTTGCTTTAATCAAAGTAGGAATGACTTCTTCCGGCATGCCTCTTTCCTTTAGGATCCGGCGTTCAACCGCCATGCCGTCAAACGCAGCCGCGGTAAGTCTTGAAACAGACAGGGACCCTGCTGAAGCAAGTCCCTCCGTAGAGGTAGAGGCCACGGATCTTCCGTGATCATCTCTTGAAGTTCCGGGTACCAAGTCCTCCTTGGCCAATCCGGAACCACAAGTATCGTTCTTACGCCTCTTTGCCGTATAATTCTCAATACTTTTGGTATGAGAGGCAGAGGAGGAAACACATACACCGACTGGTACACCCAAGGCGTTACCAGCGCGTCCACAGCTATTGCCTGCGGATCTCTTGACCTGGCGCAATACCTGTCCAGTTTTTTGTTGAGGCGAGACGCCATCATGTCCACCATTGGTCTTTCCCAACGGGTTACCAGCATGTGGAAGACTTCTGGATGAAGTCCCCACTCTCCCGGGTGAAGATCGTGTCTGCTGAGGAAGTCTGCTTCCCAGTTGTCCACTCCCGGGATGAACACTGCTGACAGTGCTATCACATGATTCTCTGCCCAGCGAAGAATCCTTGCAGCTTCTGCCATTGCCCTCCTGCTTCTTGTGCCGCCCTGTCTGTTCACATGGGCGACTGCCGTGATGTTGTCCGACTGGATCAATACCGGTTTTCCCTGAAGCAGAGGTTCTGCCTGGTTTAGAGCATTGTATATTGCTCTTAGTTCCAGAATGTTTATGTGAAGAGACGTTTCCAGGCTCGTCCATACTCCCTGGAAGTTTCTTCCTTGTGTGACTGCTCCCCAGCCTCTCAGGCTGGCGTCCGTGGTCACCAGGATCCAATCCTGTATGCCGAATCTGCGGCCCTCCAATAGATGAGCACTCTGCAACCACCACAGAAGAGACACCCTTGTCCTTGGAGACAGGGTTATCCGTAGGTGCATCTGAAGATGCGACCCTGACCATTTGTCCAACAGATCCCTTTGGAAAATTCTTGCGTGGAATCTGCCGAATGGAATCGCTTCGTAAGAAGCCACCATTTTTCCCAGGACTCTTGTGCATTGATGTACAGACACCTTTCCTGGTTTTAGGAGGTTCCTGACAAGCTCGGATAACTCCTTGGCTTTTTCCTCCGGGAGAAAAACCTTTTTCTGAACCGTGTCCAGAATCATCCCTAGGAACAGCAGACGAGTTGTCGGCATTAACTGGGATTTTGGAATATTCAGAATCCACCCGTGCTGTTTTAGCACTTCTTGAGACAGTGCTAATCCCATCTCTAGCTGTTCTCTGGACCTCGCCCTTATTAGGAGATCGTCCAAGTATGGGATAATTAATACGCCTTTTCTTCGAAGAAGAATCATCATCTCGGCCATTACCTTTGTAAAGATCCGAGGTGCCGTGGACAATCCGAACGGCAGCGTCTGAAACTGATAGTGACAGTTTTGTACAACGAACCTGAGGTACCCCTGGTGTGAGGGGTAAATTGGAACGTGGAGATACGCATCCTTGATGTCCAAGGATACCATAAAGTTCCCCTCTTCCAGGTTCGCTATCACTGCTCTGAGTGACTCCATTTTGAACTTGAACTTCTTTATGTACAGGTTCAAGGACTTCAGATTTAGAATAGGCCTTACCGAGCCATCCGGCTTCGGTACCACAAAAAGAGTGGAATAATACCCCTTCCCTTGTTGCAGAAGAGGTACCTTGACTATCACCTGCTGAGAGTACAGCTTGTGAATGGCTTCCAACACCGTCTCCCTTTCGGAGGGGGACGTTGGTAAAGCAGACCTCAGGAAACGGCGAGGTGGATCTGTCTCTAATTCCAACCTGTATCCCTGAGATATTATCTGCAGGATCCAGGGATCTACTTGCGAGTGAGCCCACTGCGCGCTGTAATTTTTGAGACGACCGCCCACCGTCCCCGAGTCCGCTTGAGAAGCCCCAGCGTCATGCTGAGGCTTTTGTAGAAGCCGGGGAGGGCTTCTGATCCTGGGAAGGAGCTGCGTGTTGCTGTCTCTTCCCTCGACCTTTGCCTCGTGGCAAATATGAATAGCCCTTTGCTCTCTTATTTTTAAAGGAACGAAAGGGCTGCGGTTGAAAAGTCGGTGCCTTTTTCTGTTGGGGAGTGACTTGAGGTAGAAAGGTGGATTTCCCGGCTGTAGCCGTGGCCACCAAATCTGATAGACCGACTCCAAATAACTCCTCCCCCTTATACGGCAAAACTTCCATATGCCGTTTTGAATCCGCATCGCCTGTCCACTGTCGCGTCCATAAAGCTCTTCTGGCCGAAATGGACATAGCACTTACCCGTGATGCCAGTGTGCATATATCCCTCTGTGCATCACGCATATAAAGAAATGCATCCTTTATTTGTTCTAACGACAGTAGAATATTGTCCCTGTCCAGGGTATCAATATTTTCAATCAGGGATTCTGACCAAACTACCCCCGCACTGCCCATCCAGGCAGTTGCTACAGCTGGTCGTAGTATAACACCTGCATGTGTGTATATACTTTTTTGGATATTTTCCATCCTCCTATCTGATGGATCTTTAAGTGCGGCCGTCTCAGGAGAGGGTAACGCCACTTGTTTAGATAAGCGTGTTAGCGCCTTGTCCACCCTAGGAGGTGTTTCCCAGCGCTCCCTAACCTCTGGCGGGAAAGGGTATAATGCCAATAATTTCTTTGAAATTATCAGCTTTTTATCAGGGGCAACCCACGCTTCATTACACACGTCATTTAGTTCTTCTGATTCAGGAAAAACTATAGGTAGTTTTTTCATACCCCACATAATACCCTGTTTAGTGGTACCTGTAGTATCAGCTAAATGTAACGCCTCCTTCATTGCCAAAATCATATAACGTGTGGCCCTACTGGAAAATACGGTTGATTCGTCACCGTCACCACTGGAGTCATCGCCTGTGTCTGGGTCTGTGTCGACCGACTGAGGCAAAGGGCGTTTCACAGCCCCTGACGGTGTTTGAGTCGCCTGGACAGGCACTAATTGATTGTCCGGCCGTCTCATGTCGTCAAACGACTGCTTTAGCGTGTTGACACTATCCCGTAGTTCCATAAATAAAGGCATCCATTCTGGTGTCGACCCCCTAGGAGGTGACATCCCCATTTCTCTATCGTCCTAAGTGGATGCTGGGGTTCCTGAAAGGACCATGGGGAATAGCGGCTCCGCAGGAGACAGGGCACAAAAAAGTAAAGCTTTTACCAGATCAGGTGGTGTGCACTGGCTCCTCCCCCTATGACCCTCCTCCAGACTCCAGTTAGATTTTGTGCCCGAACGAGAAGGGTGCAATCTAGGTGGCTCTCCTAAAGAGCTGCTTAGAGAAAGTTTAGCTTAGGTTTTTTACTTTACAGTGAGTCCTGCTGGCAACAGGATCACTGCAACGAGGGACTTAGGGGAGAAGTAGTGAACTCACCTGCGTGCAGAGTGGATTTGCTGCTTGGCTACTGGACACTAGCTCCAGAGGGACGATCACAGGTACAGCCTGGATGGTCACCGGAGCCGCGCCGCCGGCCCCCTTGCAGACGCTGAAGAGAGAAGAGGTCCAAAATCGGCGGCTGAAGACTCCTGAGTCTTCATAAAGGTAGCGCACAGCACTGCAGCTGTGCGCCATTTTCCTCTCAGCACACTTCACACAACAGTCACTGAGGGTGCAGAGCGCTGGGGGGGGCGCTCTGAGAGGCAAATAAAAACCTTATTAGAGGCAAAAAATACCTCACATATAGCCCACAGAGGCTATATGGAGATATTTAACCCCTGCCTAACTTCAAAAATAGCGGGAGACGAGCCCGCCGAAAAAGGGGCGGGGCCTATCTCCTCAGCACACAGCGCCATTTTCTCTCACAGAAAAGCTGGAGAGAAGGCTCCCAGGCTCTCCCCTGCACTGCACTACAGAAACAGGGTTAAAACAGAGAGGGGGGGCACTGATTTTGGCGATATTGTATATATATAAAAGATGCTATAAGGGAGAAACACTTATATAAGGTTGTCCCTATATAATTATAGCGTTTTTGGTGTGTGCTGGCAGACTCTCCCTCTGTCTCCCCAAAGGGCTAGTGGGTCCTGTCCTCTGTCAGAGCATTCCCGGTGTGTGTGCTGTGTGTCGGTACGTGTGTGTCGACATGTATGAGGACGATGTTGGTGAGGAGGCGGAGAAATTGCCTGTAATGGTGATGTCACTCTCTAGGGAGTCGACACCGGAATGGATGGCTTATTTAGAGAATTACGTGAGAATGTCAACACGCTGCAAGGTCGGTTGACGACATGAGACGGCCGACAATCTATTAGGACCGGTCCAGGCGTCTCAGAAACACCGTCAGGGGTTTTAAAAACGCCCATTTACCTCAGTCGGTCGACACAGACACAGACACGGACACTGAATACAGTGTCGACGGTGAATAAACAAACGTATTTCTCATTAGGGCCACACGTTAAGGGCAATGAAGGAGGTGTTACGTGTTTCTGATACTACAAGTACCACAAGAAAGGGTATTATGTGGGAGTGAAAAAACTACCTGTAGTTTTTCCTGAATCAGATAAAATAAAATGAAGTGTGTGATGATGCGTAGGGTTACCCCGATAGCAAATATTGGCGTTATACCCTTTCCCGCCAGAAATTAGGGTACGTTGGGAAACACCCCTTAGGGTGATAAGGCGCTCACACGCTTATCAAGTGGCGTTACCGTCTCCAGATACGGCCGCCCTCAAGGAGCCAGCTGATAGGAAGCTGGAAAAATATCCTAAAAAGTATATACACACATACGGTGGTTATACTGCGACCAGCGATCGCCATCAGCCTGGAGATGCAGTGCTGGGTTGGCTTGGTCGGATTCCCTGACTGAAAATATTTTATTCATGTAGAGCATTTAATAGGATGCATTCTATATATATGTATGTGAGATGCACAGAGGGATATTTGCTCTCTGGCATCAAGATAAGTGCGTTGTCCATATCTCCCAGAAGATGTCAGGGACACGACAGTGGTCAGGTGATACAGATCCCATACGGCAGATGGAAGTATTGCTGTATAAAGGGAAGGAGTTATTTGGGGGTCGGTCCATCGGACCTGGGGACCACAGCAACAGCTGGGAAATCCAACCTTTTTTACCCCAAGTTACATCTCAGCTAAAAAAGACACCGTCTTTTCAGCCTCAATCTTTCCTTTCCCATGAGGGCATGCAGGCAAAAGGCCAGTCATATCTGCCCAGACATAGAGGTAAGGGAAGTAGACTGCAGCAGGCAGCCCTTTCCCAGGAAAAGAAGCCCTCCACCGCGTCTGCCAAGTCCTCAGCATGACGCTGGGGCCGTGCAAGCGGACTCAAGGTGGGGGGGTAGTCTCAAGAGTCTCAGGGCGCAGTGGGATCACTCGCAAGTTGACCCCTAGATCGTACGAGTATTATCCCAGGGGTAAAGATTGGAGAGTCGAGACATCTTCTCCTCGCAGGTTCCTGAAGTCTGCTTTACCAACGGCTCCCTCCGACAGGGAGGCAGCATTGGAAACAATTCACAAGCTGTATATCCAGCAGGTGATAATCAAAGTACCCCTCCTACGACAAGGAAAAGGGTATTATTTTTCCACACTATATTGTGGTACTGAAGCCAGACGGCTTGGTGACACATAGTCTAAATCTAAAATGTTTTGAACACTTACATAAAAGGTTCAAATCGAGATAAAGTCACTCAGAGCAGTGATAGCGAACCGGAAAAAAGGGGACTATATGGTGTCCCTGGACATCAAGGATTACCTCCATGTCCAAATTTTGTCCTTCTCATCAAGGGTACCTCTGGTTCGTGGTACAGAACTGTCAATATCAGTTTCAGACGATGCCGTTTGAATTATCCACGGCACCCCGGGCCTTTTTACCAAGGTAATGGCCGAAAAGATGTTTCTTCAAAGAAAAAAGGCATCTAAATTATCCCTTACTTGCACGACCTAAAAAGGGCAAGTTCCAGAGAACAGTTGGAGGTCGGAAGAGCACTATCTAAAGTAGTTCTTCGACGGCACGACTGGATTCTAAATATTCCAAGAATCGCAGCTGTTTTCCGACGATACGTCTGCTGTTCCTAGGGATGATTCTGGACACGGTTCAGAAAAAGGTTTTTCTTCCCGAGGAAAAAGCCAAGGAGTTATCCGACCTGTCAGGAACCTCCTAAAACCAGGAAAGGTGTCTGTACATCAATGCACAAGAGTCCTGGGAAAAATGGTGGCTTTTTACGAAGCAATTCCATTCGGCAGATTCCATGCAAGAATTTTCCAAAGGGATCTGTTGGACAAATGGTCAGGGTCGCATCCTCAGATGCACCTGCGAATAACCCTGTCGCCAAGGACAAGGGTATATCTTCTGTGGTGGTTGCAAAAGGCTCATCTATTGGAGGGCCGCAGATTCGGCATACAGGATTTGATCCTGGTGACCACGGACGCCAGCCTGAGAGGTTGGGGAGCAGTCACACAAGGAAGAAACTTCCAGGGGGTATGGACGAACCTGGAAAAGTCTCTTCACATAAACATTCTGGTACTAAGAGCAATCTAAAATGCTCTAAGCCAGGCGGAACCACTCCTGCAAGGAAAACCGGTGTTGATTCAGTCGGACAACATCACGGCGGTCGCCCATGTAAACAGACAGGGCGGCACAAGAAGCAGGAGTGCAATGGCAGAAGCTGCCAACATTCTTCGCTGGGCGGAGAATCACGTAATAGCACTGTCAGCAGTGTTCTTCCCGGGCGTGGACAACTGGGAAGCAGACTTCCTCAGCAGACACGATATTCACCCGGGAGAGGGGGGTCTTCATCCAGAAGTCTTCCACATGCTAATAAACTGTTGGGAAAGACCAATGGTAGACATGATGGCGTCTCGCCTCAACAAGAAACTGGACAAGTATTGCGCCAGGTCAAGAGATCCACAGGCAATAGCTGTGGACGCACTGGTAACACCTTGGGTGTACAAATCAGTATATGTGTTTCCTCCTCTGCCTCTCATACCAAAGGTATTGAAGATTATACGGTGAGGAGGAGTAAGAACAATACTAGTGGCTCCGGATTGGCCAAGAAGGACTTGGTACCCGGAACTTCAAGAGTTGGTCACGGACGACCCGTGCCCTCTACTTCTGAGAAGGGACCTGCTACAACAGGGTCCCTGTCTCTTTCAAGACTTACCGCGGCTGCGTTTGACGGCATGGCGGTTGAACGCCAGATCCTAAAAGGGAAAGGCATTCCAGAAGAAGTCATTCCTACCTTGATTAAGGCAAGGAAGGAAGTCACCGCGAAACATTATCACCGCATTTGGCGAAAATATGTCGCGTGGTGCGAGGATCGGAGTGTTCCGACGGAGGAATTTCAACTGGGTCGTTTCCTACATTTCCTACAATCAGGATTGTCTATGGGTCTCAAATTGAGATCTATTAAGGTTCAAATTTCGGCCCTGTCAATATTCTTCCAAAAAGAATTGGCCTCAGTTCCTGAGGTACAGACTTTTGTTAAAGGAGTACTGCATATACAGCCTCCTGTGGTGCCTCCGGTGGCACCGTGGGATCTAAATGTAGTTTTAGATTTCCTCAAATCCCATTGGTTTGAACCATTGAAAAAGGTGGATTTTAAATATCTCACATGGAAAGTGACTATGTTACTGGCCCTGGCTTCCGCCAGGAGAGTATCTGAATTGGCGGCTTTATCTTATAAAAGCCCTTATCTAATCTTCCATTCGGATAGGGCAGAACTGAGGACTCGTCCGCATTTTCTCCCTAAGGTGGTATCAGCGTTTCACCTGAACCAACCTATTGTGGTGCCTGCGGCCACTGGCGACTTGGAGGACTCCAAGTTGTTGGACGTTGTCAGAGCCTTAAAAATATACATTTCAAGGACGGCTGAAGTCAGAAAATCTGACTCGCTGTTGATACTATATGCACCCAACAAGTTGGGTGCCCCTGCTTCTAAGCAGACGATTGCTCGTTGGATTTGTAACACAATTCAACTTGCTCATTCTGTGGCAGGCCTGCCACAGCCTAAATCTGTTAAGGCCCATTCCACAAGGAAGGTGGGCTCATCTTGGGCGGCTGCCCGAGGGGTCTCGGCATTACAATTCTGCCGAGCAGCTACGTGGTCGGGGGAAAACACGTTTGTAAAATTCTACAAATTTGATACCCTGGCAAAAGAGGACTTGGAATTCTCTCATTCGGTGCTGCAGAGTCATCCGCACTCTCCCGCCCGTTTGGGAGCTTTGGTATAATCCCCATGGTCCTTTCAGGAACCCCAGCATCCACTTAGGACGATAGAGAAAATAAGAATTTACTTACCGATAATTCTATTTCTCGGAGTCCGTAGTGGATGCTGGGCGCCCATCCCAAGTGCGGATTATCTGCAATACTGTACATAGTTATTGTTAACAAATTCGGGTTATATTGTTAAGGAGCCATCTTTAAGAGGCTCTTTCTGTTATCATACTGTTAACTGGGTTTAGATCACAAGTTGTACGGTGTGATTGGTGTGGCTGGTATGAGTCTTACCCGGGATTCAAATTGCCTCCCTTATTGTGTACGCTCGTCCGGGCACAGTACCTAACTGGAGTCTGGAGGAGGGTCATAGGGGGAGGAGCCAGTGCACACCACCTGATCTGGTAAAAGCTTTACTTTTTTGTGCCCTGTCTCCTGCGGAGCCGCTATTCCCCATGGTCCTTTCAGGAACCCCAGCATCCACTACGGACTCCGAGAAATAGAATTATCGGTAAGTAAATTCTTATTATTTGGCAATTGCTCCGCCTCCACACCAATATCGTCCTCATACATGTCGACACACACGTACCGACACACAGCAGACACACAGGGAATGCTCCTAATGAAGACAGGACCCACTAGCCCTTTGGGGAGACAGAGGGAGAGTTTGCCAGCACACACCAAAAGCGCTATATATATATCAGGGATAGCCTTATAATAAGTGCTCCCCTATAGCTGCTTTGTTATATAAAAATATCGCCATAAATTTGCCCCCCCTCTCTGTTTTACCCTGTTTCTGTAGTGCAGTGCAGGGGAGAGACCTGGGAGCCGTCCTGACCAGCGGAGCTGTGAGAGGAAATGGCGCCGTGTGCTGAGGAGATAGGCCCCGCCCCTTTTCCGGCGGGCTCGTCTCCCGCTATTTTGAGAAATCAGGCAGGGGTTAAATATCTCCATATAGCCTCTAGGGCTATATGTGAGGTATTTTTAGCCTTTATAGGTACTCATTTTGCCTCCCAGGGCGCCCCCCTCCCAGCGCCCTGCACCCTCAGTGACTGCCGTGTGAAGTGTGCTGAGAGGAAAATGGCGCACAGCTGCAGTGCTGTGCGCTACCTTTAGAAGACTGCAGGAGTCTTCAGCCGCCGATTCTGGACCTCTTCTGTCTTCAGCATCTGCAAGGGGGCCGGCGGCGCGGCTCCGGTGACCATCCAGGCTGTACCTGTGATCGTCCCTCTGGAGCTTGATGTCCAGTAGCCAAGAAGCCAATCCATCCTGCACGCAGGTGAGTTGACTCCTTCTCCCCTCAGTCCCTCGCTGCAGTGATCCTGTTGCCAGCAGGAATCACTGTAACGTAAAAAACCTAGCTAAACTTTCTCTAAGCAGCTCTTTAGGAGAGCCACCTAGATTGCACCCTTCTCGGCCGGGCACAAAAATCTAACTGGAGTCTGGAGGAGGGTCATAGGGGGAGGAGCCAGTGCACACCACCTGATCGGAAAAGCTTTACTTTTTGTGCCCTGTCTCCTGCGGAGCCGCTATTCCCCATGGTCCTTTCAGGAACCCCAGCATCCACTAGGACGATAGAGAAATGGCAGTTAGGAGCTGATTGGCTGGCACTTTTTCACTTTCCATGTTATCACTTTCCAAGCGATGATGCATCTACAGTTAGAGATGAGCGGGTTCGGTTCCTCGAGATCCGAACGCCCCCGAACTTCACCCATTTTACACGGTTCCGAGGCAGCCTCGGATCTTCCCGCCTTGCTCGGTTAACACGAACGCGCCCAAACGTCATAGAAACATAGAAACATAGAATTTGACGGCAGATAAGAACCACTTGGCCCATCTAGTCTGCCCATTTTTTTTATCCTTTAGGTAATCGCAACCCTTTTTGAACCTTAATTCTTTGTAAGGATATTCATATGCCTATCCCAAGCATGTTTAAATTGCTCTACAGTCTTAGCCTCTACCACCTCTGATGGGAGGCTATTCCACTTATCCACTACCCTTTCTGTGAAATAAATTTTCCTTAAATTTCCCCTGAACCTGCCTCCCTCCAGTTTCAGTGTATGTCCTCGAGTTCTAATACTTCTCTTCCTTTGAAGAATGTTTCCCTCCTGAACTTTGTTAAGGATCATCCCGCTGTCGGATTCTCGCGAGATTCGTATTCTATATAAAGAGCCGCTCGCCGCCGCCATTTTCACTCGTGCATTGGAGATTGAACCTAGAGGACGTGGCTGCATTCTCTCCCTGAAAAGCTCCGTAATCTGTGCTCAGTGTGCTGCAAATATCTGTGCTCAGTGTGCTGCAAATATCTGTGCTCAGTGTGCTTTATTGTGGGGACTGGGGACCACCAGTATATAATTAATTATACTTATAGTAGTACAGTACATTAGGCCATTGCTGTATCTTGCAGCTCTGTGTCACTGCAAGTATCCATTCCATATCTGTGCAGCATTTTTGTGAGCAGTATATATAGTATTACAGTGCAGCATTTTGGTGACCCAACAGTATATAGTTGTGTACAGTAGGCCATTGCTGTATCTTGCAGCTCTGTGTCACTGCAAGAAAAAAAGGCATTTGGTTTCCCCCAGCACCCTGAATGATAACCGTAACCAGATATAAATCCCACAAAATAATAGAATTCAGAGATCTTCGTTACACATATTTGCGCAAATGTGTGGTTAAGCCCCAAAGCCGCATCAAGGCGTCTCTGTATATTTGGGGTCCCTATCGCTATATCTAGGTGCAGGGTGTGGCACCCCAAAACACCAGCATAAGCCAGAAAGCCCAGCGTAGCATACCAGTGAAAAAACGATAGTGTTAATAAATTAGTATTTAGGAAGCCGAAGCTATAGAGAGGGTGATACAAACATGAAATGTAATTAAAATAGAGAAATAGTGTTAAAAAATTAATAAGTGAAAAGTTTTAATAGAATCTAAAGGTATGCCACACTAAAGCCATCCAACTCAGCCAGTCCAGAGGCACCACACCTCACACCTCCATTACCCCAATCTGGGTCTAATATTAGCCAGCAAGGAGCCACATTATAATGGCTCCTTACTACAATATGTCTAAGCTAAGAGCTACCTACCTTGGAGCAACCCCATAATGCTCCATGTGGCATGTCAGGGCCTGCACCTCCTCCTAATGCAGGAACCTCTTTGCCTCTCACAACAGACATATATATTGGTAGATACTCAATTAGCTTAGTGATATCATTCAGGTGCTCGAAAGGGAGGGGTATTTCTGAGCTAGAAAAAAAGGCAAGTACTGCAAGTATCCATCCATTCCATTTTCTTCCAGTGATTTGGACCAATAATACCATTGATTAGAACAAATAATTCCAGTGATTTTTGTCATTTTCTTCCAGTGATTTGGACCAATAATACCATTGATTAGAACAAATAATTCCAGTGATTTTTGTCATTTTCTTCCAGTGATTTGGACCAATAATACCATTGATTAGAACGAATAATTCCAGTGATTTTGTCATTTTCTTCCAGTGATTAGGACCAATAATACCATTGATTAGAACGAATAATTCCTGTGATTTTGCAATTTTCTTCCAGTGATTTGGGCCAATAATACCATTGATTAGAACGAATAATTCCTGTGATATTGAGGTGTTTGTGTCGCTTATCTTAGCTGTCCAGCGACCACAGTGCACCTCTTTTTCTCTTTTCTTTGCATCATGTGCTGTTTGGGGCCAATTTTTTTAAGTGCTATCCTGTCTGACACTGCAGTGCCACTTCTAGATGGGCCAGGTGTTTGTGCCGCCCTCTTGGGTCACTTTGCTTAGTCATCCAGCGACCTTGGTGCAAATTTTAGGACTAAAAATAGTATTGTGAGGTGTGAGGTGTTCAGAATAGACTGGAAATGAGAGGAAATTGTAGTTATTGAGGTTAATAATACTATAGGATCAAAATTACCCCCAAATTCTATGATTTAAGCTGTTTTTTTTTTTTTTTTTTTTTTTTTAAACACCCGAATCCGACAAAAAAAATTCAGGGAGGTTTTGCCAAAACGCGTCCGGATCCAAAACACGGCCGCGGATCCGAATCCAAAACACAAAACCCGAAAAATTTCCGGTGCACATCTCTATCTACAGTATATAACTTTAAACCGGAACACTCATGAATTACACAGGTTCTGTGACTGGCTGACTTCAAGCCTGATTTCACCTTGTTTTAATCATAGAACCTGTGTAATGTATGTGTGTTCCAGGTTTAAAGGATAGTATGGTAAGCCTATGTTAAAGAGACCTTAAAGGAATTAGGTGTCTATTTACTAAGCCGTGGATGGAGATAAAGTGGACAGAGATAAAGTTCCAGTCAATCAACTCATAACTGCCATGTCACAGGCTGGGTTTGAAAAATTACAGTTAGGAGCTGATTGGCTGGTACTTTATCTCCATCCACTTTATATCCATCCAAGGCTTAGTAAAGAGACCGCTTAATGACGTGTTACAGTGTCCTTAAATGTAATTAGTGATTTTAGAGCATCTTGGCCATTGCCTCTATATTTCTCTTTGAACTCTCAAGGGTGCCAAGAGGGGGGACATGTACAGAGTGTGATGTTAGTGTATTAGAATGCTTAATATTTGTAGACACTCCCTTACTAATGTGTGTAAGCCTGAATCTTCAGTGATGGTCGCTGGGACCAGGGGGATGCTGGGAAGTGGGTGGTCCAGTGTGCAGTGTGCCTGGAGTTGGTGATGGAATAAAACAGCACAGCAGTGAACTCACATGTCTCTGTGTCCTTATGACTGGATTTACAAACATATGAACAAAACATGGTGTCAGAAGAAGTTTAACTTGGACTGCTAGTGCTCTGAGTGTGAAAGAATCTTGCAGAAGTTCAGTAAAAACTGTAAAGAGTCTCATGAAAAAAGCTCAAGAAGGTAAAGAAGATTTCTACAAAAGTCTTTAAATCTAACGCAGTACACCTTTACATAATGGACTTTTTCCTGCACAAATGCTGATGGGAAGGAGGATTAGAGCAAATCTCCTGATACATGATGAACTGCTTAATACACATAACTCAGCGCTGGTCAGACTGAGTAAGGAACGTCAACAGGCGAAACAGAAACTGTTCCATGACAGGCGAGCAAAAAGCTTATCTGATCTAAAATCGGGTGCCCAAGTCCGTGTCAGAGATCACGAGAAAGGTATTTGGGTGCAGAAAGGTATTGTGCAAGCACAAGTAGCACCAAGATCTTATACTATATGTACAGAGCGTGGAATGGAAGTAAGAAGAAATCGGGTGGATAGAAGATCTCAACCTAACCATAATGAAGACAACATGACTGAAGAATACCCTTCATCTGACATGTATGATGATCCTGATAATGGTGAACAAACCACGATTCTAGAAAGGTCCAACATGGTCGATGAAACACAGACTGTGTATGAAAGACCCAAAAGGGAAATACGCAGACCTGAGAGACTCATTGAAACGTGTTAGATGATGTTCTTAATATGACGTTGTTAATTGTTGCATTGAAGCATACAGGGCTTATCTTTAAAGAAAAGAGGATGTGATGTTAGTGTATTAGAATGCTTAATATTTGTAGACACTCCCTTACTAATATGTGTAAGCCTGAATCTTCAGTGATGGTCCCTGGGACCAGGGGGATGCTGGGAAGTGGGCTGTCCAGTGTGCAGTGTGCCTGGAGTTGGTGATGGAATAAAACAGCACAGCAGTGAACTCACATGTCTCTGTGTCCTTATGACTGGATTTACAAAAATATGAACAAAACACAGAGTAACCAGGACCAGGTCTCTTTGGGAGCCCGGTAGTGCAGAGGAACCATAACCACACCACCATAATAGGACAGCTGCCGGTCCAGGAGGTGTACTGCTTCTGCATATGCCCTCCTACTGGATGTAGCCATGCCACCATGAGAAGTATGGCTTTGTGCTGTTAGTTTTAATGGTGTATTACCAAGAACACTATGAAGTTGTAATCTACTTTTGTCAGATCTTTATATCTATTTAATGGATTCAATTTAACATAATATACTGGGGTATTAACTGCATTCAGACAAAAGTCATGTTCAAGTGGGTGGTGGTTGTTTATTGAGTACATGTAGACTACATAGAGAGCACACAATAATTGCTGGTTTTGTCTTCAGAAAGATCTATAATGTACTTAATATTCACTTTTTTTGTACATTCTGTTCTAAAAAAAAAAAAAAAATTTTTTTTTTCTTCTAGCCATTAAAAAATGGAAGGAGTTGGCATCTTATAAATAGAACACAGAATCCATCAACGTCCTCAATTCCCAGGATTTAGCCAGGACATGCAAATGAGCATAGTGGGTGATGAGTACAGATAACAAGCCATGCAGATTGCCATTGTTAGCTGTCAGCCACCCTTGTTTGGGCTGAAATCCTACTTTTGATATGTTCTTTATATATATATTATCCTGCCGTCTTTTGCTTATGGAAATTTGATGGTCTGGACAAAGGTCTAATTAGGGACTGAAACGTTGGCAATATGAAGCTGCAGTAATTCCTGTAATACGGCTTGATTTTGTTTTGTTTATTCAGTGAGTGCTCATTTTTGTTCTTCCCTCTGAGATTGATGTGTTAAAGATATTCTGTCTTGCACATTTGCAATGCACTCTGCCAGTGGAATTTGTAAGATGTGTACACGGTTTTGTGGATTCATGGAGACCTTGTCCCTGCATGACAATATGATACATCGCCTTATAAATAATTATCTGGGTTAAAAATAAATACAGACCTTAATAAATAAAAAAACTCATTGTATTTAAGGTGAATTAAATACAACGGCAGGTACAGTGGTTAGCATTGCTGGTCTATAGGACTGAGCAATTAAGTTCAGTTTTTGACAAGGAGCTATCTTTGCCTAGTTTCTCCTCTCCTTGTCTGTTCTGGTTCCTTCCTCCCATGGTCCAAAGACCTACTGATTGATTCATTAGCTTGTAACCACATTGACCATAGTACTGGTATGCCTGAAGTAAGGAAATACATTTGTTTAGGCCATTTGGACAGGGATTAATATGCCAGAATAAAAATATTTAAAAAAATAATTTTATGATTAATGAAAAATGTAAACATCCATTTATACATCAAAATACTATTAAATATTATATACTGCTAACACTCGTACCAACAGGAGAGTGCAAGGAAGTGTTGAGAGGCGACGAGGGCATAAGGAAAAAAGGTGGGGACTAAAGGGGAGAGCATACTAAATAACCAGGGCAGGCATACTGTAGATTATCACAAATATAAATATCCCTAGCACTATTTAATTTACATTTCAAGCATAATGACTATGTATTAGAACAAGGTTATGTCTTTAAAAAAATAAATTTAAATAGCACAAATTTTTTCAAATATATATATTTTTTTTACAATGCGGGTGTTTTCCCCCGTAGTAGTCTGATTCTGAGCTCACGCACAAAATAAGTGACTTTATGCATTTTTTAATACACTGCTCAAAAAAATAAAGGGAACACTTAAACACATCCTAGATCTGAATGAATGAAATATTCTTATTAAATACTTTGTTCTTTACATAGTTGAATGTGCGGACAACAAAATCACACAAAAATTATCAATGGAAATCAAATTTCTTAACCCATGGAGGTCTGGATTTGGAGTCACACTCAAAATTAAAGTGGAAAAACACACTACAGGCTGATCCAACTTTGATGTAATGTCCATAAAACAAGTCCAAATGAGGCTCAGTAGTGTGTGTGGCCTCCACGTGTCTGTATGACCTCCCTACAATGCCTGGGCATGCTCCTGATGAGGTGGCGGATGGTCTCCTGAGGGATCTCCTCCCAGACCTGGACGAAAGCATCCGCCAACTCCTGGACAATCTGTGGTGCAACGTGGCGTTGGTGGATGGAGCGAGACATGATGTCCCAGATGTGCTCAATTGGATTCAGGTCTGAGGAACGGGCGGGCCAGTCCATAGCATCAATGCCTTCGTCTTGCAGGAACTGCTGACACACTTCAGCCACATGAGGTTTAGCATTGTCTTGCATTAGGAGGAACCCAGGGCCAACCGCACCAGCATATGGTCTCACAAGGGGTCTGAGGATCTCATCTCGGTACCTAATGGCAGTCAGGCTACCTCTGGCGAGCACATGGAGGGCTGTGCGGCCCCCCCAAAGAAATGCCACCCCACACCATTACTGACCCACTGCCAAACCGGTCATGCTGGAGGATGTTGCAGACAGCAGAACGTTCTCCTTGGCATCTCCAGACTCTGTCACGTCTGTCACATGTGCTCAGTGAGAACCTGCTTTCATCTGTGAAGAGCACAGGGCGCCAGTGGCGTATTTGCCAATATTGGTATTCTCTGGCAAATGCCAAACGTCCTGCACGGTGTTGGGCTGTAAGCACAACCCCCACCTGTGGATGTCGGGCCCTCATACCACCCTCATGGAGTCTGTTTCTGATCGTTTGAGTAGACACATGCACATTTGTGGCTTGCTGGAGGTCATTTTGCAGGGCTCTGGCAGTGCTCCTCCTGTTCCTCCTTGCACAAAGGCGGAGGTAGTGGTCCTGCTGCTGGGTTGTTGCCCTCCTATGGCCTCCTCCACATCTCCTGATGTACTGGTTTGTCTCCTGGTAGCGCCTCCATGCTCTGGACACTACGCTGACAGACACAGCAAACCTTCTTGCCACAGATCGCATTGATGTGCCATCCTGGATGAGCTGCACTACCTGAGCCACTTGTGTGGGTTGTAGACTCCGTCTCATGCTACCACTACAGTGAAAGCACCGCCAGCTCTCAAAAGTGACCAAAACATCAGCCAGAAAGCATATGAGCTGAGAAGTGGTCTGTGGTCACCACCTGCATAACAACTCCTTTATTGGGGGTGTCTTGCTAATTGCCTATAATTTCCACCTGTTGTCTATTCCATTTGCACAACAGCATGTGAAATTGATTGTCAATCAGTGTTGTTCCTAAGTGGACAGTTTGATTTCACAGAAGTGTGATTGACTTGGAGTTACATTGTGTTGTTTAAGTGTTCCCTTTATTTTTTTTGAGCAGTGTATATCCATCCAATATGTGTGTGTCTGCGGTACTGGTTAGATGGTGTCGCTGACACTATGTGTGTGTCTGTGCAAGTATGCAAGGTACAAGGAGGGTTGTGTCTCTGGCACTATTGGGTATATGCAATTGCCATCGAATTCTGGCTGGAATTCGACCGTTTTTTAATTCGACACAATTCGACCATCGAATCCCGGCCGCCGGGACCCGAATTCGACATATTCAATAAAAAACGGATTCGACAGTCCAGCTGTCGAAAAACGGACTAATTGACGATAGTGTGTGTCTTGGATTCGACTTCATGGATGGCACAAAAGTGTTAAAAAAACCCTGAAAAAAATTGTGTGGGGTCCTCCCTCCTAAGCATAACCAGCCTCGGGCTCTTTGAGCCGGTCCTGGTTGTAAAAATACGGGGGGGGGGGGGAAATGACAGGGGTTCTCCCGTATTTTAGCAACCAGCACCAGGCTCTGCGTCCGGTCCTGGTGCCAAAAATACGGGGGACAATAGACGTAGGGGTCCCCCGTATTTTTAACACCAGCACCGGGCTCCACTAGCTAGAGAGAGAATGCCACAGCCGGGTGACACTTTTATACCGGTCCCTGCGGCCGTGGCATTAAATCCCCAACTAGTCACCCCTGGCCGGGGTACCCTGGAGGAGTGGGGACCCCTTAAATCAAGGGGTCCCTCCCTCCAGCCACCCAAGGGCCAGGGGTGAAGCCCAAGGCTGTCCCCCCCCCCATCCAAGGGCGGCGGATGGGAGGCTGATAGCCTCGGGCTTCACCCCTGGCCCTTGGGTGGCTGGAGGGGGGGACCCCTTGATTTAAGGGGTCCCCACTCCTCCAGGGTACCCCGGCCAGCGGTGACTAGTTGGGGATTTAATGCCACGGCCGCAGGGACTGGTATAAAAGTTTCCCCCGGCTGTGGCATTATCTCTCTAGCTAGTGGAGCCCGGTGCTGGTGTTAAAAATACGGGGGACCCCTACCTCTTTTGTCCCCCGTATTTTTGGCACCAGGACCGTACGCAGAGCCCGGTGCTGGTTGTTAAAATACGGGGAAACCCCTGTCATTTTCGGCAGGTTTTTTGCCGAAAAGTACTGTATTGCATTGCAAATCCAATTCGACAGGTGTTTTTTTGTCGAAAATGCCCCGTTTTTCGACATTTGCGGCAATTCGACCGCAATTGCATATGGCCCTATGTGTGTGTCTGTGCAAATAGATGAGATACTGGGTGTGTGGTGTTGCTGGCACTGTGTGTGAGTCTGCGCAAGTACATAAGGTGCTGGATGGTGGAATCAGTGACGAGGTACTGGGTGTGTGGTGTCGCTGACTGTGTGTGTGTGTCTGTGGAAGTACACAAGGTAAAAAAGAAACATAGAGAGCGCAAACAGACTTAAATATTAACAAATATTTATTTTTAAATTATATTAAAAACCCGCACAAACCGGATTTATAATATTAAAATAGTAGCAGGTTATATTGCACATGTAAACATAAATCAATAAAAACTTAATATAATAAATTAAATGGGATCCTCCTGACTAAAGTCCACAGATAATTCCAAGGACACAATAGTATATACCAAATTGGATAATGAAGTTTTCCTTATGGCAAAACAATGAGGTACATCCAATGATATATAGAGGTTATAACCAGTGTTAATTTTCTTCAAAGGGTATTAACTCCGTGTTCCATAGGATACTTCAAATGAAAATTGTTGAGGATCAAAACCCTTTCATAGACAATTGCAATTTTTAAAGTTTTAGGAGTTTTTAAACCTTTAATAGCGAGTGTACCGCTAATTAGGGCATCCGAGATGTTGCACTGCACACTGTAGCGGCTCCGTCAGCCGCTCTCTGTAGATTACACTGAGGGAGATGTTTAAAGTGGTTACGGCTTACCGCTTCCAAGACAGTTCGGGCCGGTGGCGCTGGGAGTCCCCATGCGTTGGCTGGTTGTACCACTCACTCATGGATAAGATGTTTGCTGGCCACAGTCCCCGTTTTGCAAGGAAAACCACTGCAGGTGGCTCCAGAGTGAAGAAGTCGGGCGGTGCGATGCAGTGCCGTAGACAAAGGTGTCCGTGGAGAAAGCAGGAGTCCCAAAGCCTAAACCCTGACGCCTCCCTCTGAAGAAACGACCAGTGCCTATTGGTCGAGAAATGCGTCAGGGTTTAGGCTTTGGGACTCCTGCTTTCTCCACGAACACCTTTGTGTACGGTGTTTTTATTGATTTATGTTTACATGTGCAATATAACCTGCTACTATTTTAATATTATAAATCCGGTTTGTGCGGGTTTTTAATATAATTTTAAAATATATATTTGTTAATATCTAAGTCTGTTTGCGCTCTCTATGTTTCTTTTTTATTGTGTTTACAGGGTTGCTAATACCCTGGTTTTTTTCAGAGCAGCGAACAGCACATCAGTTTAGGTTTAATAAGGCGCCTTTTCTTCTGGTGGTTAGTTAAGTACATAAGGTGCTGGGTAGGTGGTATCAGTGGCATTATGTTTGTGTCTGTGTACATAGACAAGTTACTAGGTGGGAGATGTCGCTGGCATTATGGGGGTGATTCAGACCTGATCACTGAGCTGCTAACTTTGCTGCCTGTGTTCAGATAGTCACCGCCCAAGGGGGGAGTGTAAATTCACTGTGCAAATGTGCGATCGCATGTGTACGCCGTGCTACAAAAATCCACTGTGTGCATCAGTGCGCAGTCCAGGACTTAGTCCTATGATGAGAACAGGCTGATCATGGCCGAGCTAACATCAGACACCCTCCCTGAAAACGTTAGTGAGCGCCTGCGTTTCTCCGGACACCCCCAGTAAACGATCAGTTACCACCCACAAATGGCCTCTTCCTGTCAGTCACCTTGCGAATGCCTGTGCAAATGAAATTTTCGCACTATCCTGTCGCTAACCGGTGATGCCCGTTGTTGTTGGCCGTGCGCATTGCAGTGCATACGCAAGTGCAGTCTATTGCTGATCGCCCTCTGTGCGAAAAAGCACAGCAGTGATCAGGTCTGAATCACCCACCTGTGTGTGTAACAGTAACTGTCCAAGTACAGTACAGTTTTGTGTGTGTAGACAAAGAAGTCTGATGTTGCTGGCAATGTGTTAGAGCAGTGGTTCCCAAAATGGGTGCCTTGGGACCAGGGCTTACAGTGGTCCTGGTGAGGTGGTGGAACTCATGGATGAGGACCATGGAGGCCCCAGGACATGAGGAAGGAGTAGGTGGCTGCAGCTCATCAGTAACAGTAGTGCCGCCTGTATCATTGATTGACGCAGATGATGGGGTGGGCTTTTCTGTTGGAATTACTGTGCAGGGCAATGGAGATGGTGGAGCTAGTTCCCCCTACCGTTACAGGTGGTGGAACTCCGTTCCACCTTGTTCCCCCCCCCCCCCACTTTAACCCCTGCTTGGGACACTTGCAGGGGTGGCTTGGATTGGTGGTCCAGGACCAATTCATATTATTTATGGTTATTGTAATAGGTAAAACCAGTGCTAGTGAACAGAAGTGAATCTTGTACATCACTACATAACTAAAACCTAAACACAATTTGCTTCATTTTAGTGTTCTAAATTTCGCAATAAAACCTTTTTGGCCTATGGGTGCTGAGAAGAAAATCTAACACTGTAGGGCGCTGTGATTCAAAAAAGTTTGTTAAGCACTGGGTTAGTGGGGTATAATAAACATGGCAAGTGCAATGTTGCTAGCAATGTATAGTTGTATCGCGCTGCCAGCAGATTACAGCGTATCTATACTGTATATGTAAACAGATCACTGTATATGTCTGAATTAGTTTGTTCTCTTCCTTTCAGAGGCAGAGTAAAGGCCGTAACTTTCCTGCTACCAATGGATATGAGAGCATATGCTGAAAATCAAATGACTTTCCAGACTCCTCAAAATCAAAGTGCAAATCACTTGAGTACGATAATTGAAAAGGATCCATGAGCTGGTAAATTTTTTAAGACCATCTGACTCATTCTGATGAGCCTGAATTAAAAAGATAGCTGCATATAAGGTTACATTTTGTACACAATACTCTGGCAGGCTGCCTTCTCATATGGACAAAACGTTTGATTTGAGCCACTGGTTCTTTGTTATCCGAAACCTGAGGCAGTTCAGAAAGGTATTATGGTGTGATCTTACATATAGCTTTTCATTATTCCAACCTTTCTTTTGTTTCACTGGCCACTTAATTAAATACATTAGAAGTTATATGGCAACAGAAGTTATTTCTTATAAACATACTTCGATGCATATAGCAATAACATCAGAAACCACATTACAAAGTATAATAAGTGAATACGTTTCTTATAAAGCCCAATACAGACTACTCACAGTGCAGCATCACAAGGCCTCGGTGGATTACCTGGCTGTCTTCATTGTCCAATCACCAGGCAGTAGCCTTCCATCAGCTCAATGCAATGAAGGAGTTTGGTAGAATTTGGTTGCTGTCACTAAAACTACCATGCATCCCAGCTGAAGAACGTAATGCTGCAAGTGATTTGTTATTAGAGGGCAAACAATATATCTAGTAGCTCATTGTTCCTCTACAGCCTGAGTGCTACATGATTTATCAAGGCTTTGAGAATGCGATCCAGGTGGGTCACTTCCGATAGTTGTTCCAAGTAATCTCTTGTCTGCTTGTCTGAGTCTACTCTAAATAGTTTGTACCATTTGTCCCACAAGTGATAGGTGGGATTGATGCCCGGTGATGGGGATGCAATTGCATTAAGCTGAATTTACTGTCATGTTTCTGGAACCATTACTGCTCCTTTCTAGCCATGAAGCAGATGGACAAACTGGTGACATTCAAAAATACACCTGATTGTGACAGTCACATATGTGTACCTAGGGAGTCGGGACCCAATATATACCGCAACAATGTATGTCACCCCATCAATCACTACCAGCCGGCATTGCAGCCACTACAAAATCATCTGCAAATGTAATAATAATATTTGATTATTCTTGCCTTTACAATCCCTGGAGAGAAGGTGTATCAAACATTGAAGAGGGATAAAGTGGCAAAATTGCCCATAGTAAGCATTCAACTTCCAGCTATCATTTATCTAGCAAAGTCTATAAAATGACAGAAGCTGGTTGCTATAGGCAACTACTCCTCTCCTAGAGTTTTGATACATCTCCTGCAAGTACTTTAAATAAGGGAACGTTGAAGAGGGACTGTAGTCTGTAACATAAGTGACAGAGCCACAAAACCGCTCTTCCCTGCTGCAACTGATACAATTTACCTAATTACACCCAATGGATCTGCTTACACAAATGCTTCATGCAAATCTGATAAGTCTCATAACAAAATAAAAAAAAGTTTTTCCATCAGACTGAGAGTCAATTCTGTTACCATGCACATTTCCCTTCCAATTTATCACCTTAATGATTAATGAATTAGAAACCCAGAATATGGATTTACAGTCTCTTTACAAATAAAATGCATTTAAGATACTATGCAAAAATGTGTCTTTATTAAAAGGATGACATTGTATACATATACTCATAATACACACAAATACTTCCGGATAAAAATGTTCCATATAAAAGTATATTTACACCTTAAAATAATCAACAGATTTCAAGAGTAATACAGGAAACAGTAATGCAAAACGGCCTATCCCTACGTGTAACAATTTAACATTGCGCAATGCGTGGCACATTGGAATTTAGAATGCAGAAAATGGTTTATGGTTTTAATTACATTCAAATTAAACATATAAATCCTCTTCAAAAATGTTAAGCTAAGTCTTAGGGGTTCATATTTTATTAATTAGTTGCTTTTTGCAATGGGTGATTAGCAGTGTCACTGATGATTAGACAGCATTGCAAAGCCCAAGAGGTTTTTAGGTCTGCAGAACACATAAAAACAGACACCCTCTCTGGGTTACTCAGTGGCCAGTGCTACAGGCCAGTGATGGATGGTCAGGGTAGGCGGGAACGGGGGGACGGCAGAGCCACACCTGTCATACTCCAGCGTACGTCACAGTTTTGACAATAAAAATGATTAGAATACTACAAAGAAGATATTTATAACTTTCAACATCATCTTTGTATGTGATATACTGTATAATACAATCACCTTTGTATTATCATTTTTATAGTCATAGTTGTATATTTCTAATCATTTTTACATGTGTAAATCTGGCTGTGATACTAGCCAGTGCCTCTCCAGCCATTGACCTCACCGCACATCACTGCTACAGGCACATTTGCCTAATTGCTTCAGTTTGATCTTCAGAAGAGGATGAGGCATATGAGCAGGATGAAGAACTGGATGGCATACAGGTAGGTATGTGAGGGCGTGTCGGCACTTTTTTAAAAGTGTGTGATGCCAGCTGAACTCGGACTCTTTTTTAAAGGGTCAATCACTTACAAGGCAAAACCATGCCTTGCAAGTGATTGGACCTTTACAAAAACGTCCCGCACGGCCGCCGAATTCGGGTGGCATTACATCCGGTCCTTGATGTTACCATGTATCATGACATATTTGAATATTAAGTAATAAATGAAATACCAATGAGAAGTAAAGTTGCCGTGACAAAAATATAACAAACTTCAAATACAACTAAAATGTCTATATATAGTAGTATACAGCATGGGTTCTAAGATGCAGCAAGCAGTTTTATTTGAAGTGTTAAGGTACAACCTCATCACACATGAAAACATATATCATATACAGTATGTCTGTGTATGTGTAAATAACGCAGGCTACATATACTGTATGTAAAAATACTGTGACAGAATATAATATATTTCACATTAGACACAGACATTGAATTATATCACAGCTGACTCTTGTTGAGCTCCATAAGTGTCCTTCAATGTCGTCCTTCCTTTAGAAGCCTTAGGAAAGTATACACAGCAGACAGAACAAGACGGGTACACGTAGGAAAAAGAAATACGTTTCTGCACAGTACACAGGTTTATGTCTAAATTACACGTTTCTGTAGCTTCCATATGTAGCTGAAAGCCACACGTTTTGTCCTTCTTTGTACATTACTAGCAAATTGTGCAGTCACAACGGCTTCAACCTACAGAGTAGATATTTGAAGGTTAAATCTTGAGGCGTGCCATGTTTTATTCATTATGTCCTCACATAATAAAAGCAGCAATGGTGAAAGGCTATTTCAGAGCTGTCATCCTTACAGAGCAGAGCTTTAGTGCCTGGCAGACCTGTAATTTGTAATCTTCTCCACCAGCTGTTAACTCACACCACCCCCAGCTCACAGCAGGAATCACAATCGTGCTACACACAGATAAATGCATTTTCTCCATCAATATTGAAACAATATCTCCAGAGTTACATTAAATGAATTGTCACGCTCTCAAACTCATTATCGTAGGCTCACTGATGTGTCCCTAAGAGAGTAAATAGCGCCCATTAGCACAGAAAGAGCACACTGACCCATTCACGTCACATCATTTAATGTACAATATTATAGTATCGCTCACTGATATCATTAATATGTTATCCAATTTTCTCTCTGCAGATATGTTAATCACTAATTAAGCAGTCAGGACAGCATTTGAAATAACTGCATAGATTTTTCACACTCAACAGTTATGATCTATGGGATTATACCAACAAATGTGTGTGGTTTAGAGGCAGACTATCCCAGGGGGAAATATTATTATGCTTTCCTATTCTTTACTTTGAATTTAATGAATTAATTAATTTATTTATTTATTTATTTGAGAACATATAAAACCAAAGAAATTCCACAGATAAATCTGAGTAGATGACGTCAGCTACCATGGCCGTCACGCTACTCTAGACAGAAGGTGACTAACACAAACCTCTCTTGCAGTAATATACATATCATGCATCAATGTGTAGCTGCAACTGGGTCATCACCACTATCCGGTATCCGCAAGTGTCAGCTAACTATAGTAGGTGTACAGCACAACTCACACATAAACAGTACATCATCATTACCATTGGTTTTTATTTACAGTCCATATTTTTATTGCTACATTTATACCTGAAGAACTGTCACATGTTGTGTTTTACGCTTGTATCATCCTCTAACGTATGTTATATGAGGAAGGCAGTCTAGCTAAAAGAAGATTATGGAACTTTGAGGTTCAAATATTTCAGGTAATTAAATGGCCTCAAAGGTTTTTTTTTTTTTTTTATAAAAAATGAATGTTGAGGGTATTATCTATGAGGAACATTATTCACGCGGCATAAGAAACTAAACAGCACCTACAGTACTTTTACAGCTCCAAGCATACACAGGTGCACCAATGCAATGAAACTACTGTACAGTAAGTTAATGATGAGCTTCTGATGTGCATGATCGTTGCATTATAAAGGTGAATGAGAACTTTTATCACTAGGCTTAACCTAATATCATCTTGACATCTCCCCTTCCACCAAGCATGACTTAGTATCACATTCAGACCTCCCCTCTACCAAGCTGGACCTACAGTATTATGTCAGAATCGTGCACCACCAGGTAACTGATCCTCTAATGGACTAACAATGTATAATTTGAGTGCACAGGATGAACCTGATACCTACATGAGGGGGTAGACCCACAGGCAGTGAAGACCACTAGGGACTTCCAATGTACTGTATCTCTGTGAGCCAGTCCACCCTGTTCAGACCTCCAACTCCACCAAGCATGACCAAGTATCAAATTTAGAGATTCCACTCCACCAAGTGTAGCCTCCTATAAAATTCAGAGATTTCACTCCACCAAGTGTAGCCTACTATCAAATTCAAAGATTCCTGTCTATCAAGCATGACCCAGCATCAAATTCGAGCTCCCCTCCATCAAGCATGACCCAGTATTAAATGCAGAGCTTGTTTCTACCAAGAGGTACTTTGTATTAAAGTCAGAGCCTGACCTCCATCAAGTGTGACCTAGTATCACATTCAGAGATTCCCATTGACCAAGTATGATCTAGTATCACTTTCAGAGATTTCCCTCCACCAGGTATGACCTAGTGACACATTCAGAGATTCCCCTCCATCAAGTGTGACCTACAGTACAGTAGTATCACATTCAGAGCTGTCCCCTCCACCAAGCATGACCTAGTGTCACATTCAGAGCTGTCCATTCCATCAAGTGTGACCTAATATTACACTGACACCTTCTCCTCAGTAGTTAAAACATTTACATATTTCTTAATATACTGCTCAACTAACTCTATTAATTTTCTAAAGAGTCAAAGTGAATGTTGCAGCTGCTTTTATGTCAATTTCATTCTTTTTGTCTACTGTATATTGCTTTATATATAATATTTCTGCACATTGTGCAGTTATGGCAGCATGTTTTATGTACAGTACATGGAGCAGCACTGATTTTCACAATCCCTCTGCACAACTTGTACAGCTCCGTGTTCCCTGCAAACACAGAAATGCCTTCAAATATGCACAATCTCTACACCCTTAATTATGTAATGACTGGGTGCATAGCCTGACTGTGCCGACTGTAGGAGGGAAAGATGGGAATCCCACCCATCATTCTGGGCACAGATAGATCAGTGCATGGTTTTCAGCACAAATCTCACAAATACATATTATATTCACAACACTTGCAATACTGTTACTCTTAACCCTAGTTCATGTTAGACTTCGTTCATAGATGGGCAAGTGTGAATGATATACATTTTTTGTTTCTTGCATTTTTCTCAGTTGCTTTGGTCAAAATATTGTGAAACTGTGGTCTGTTTCTGTGACATACGAAATACATTCTGTGTTATAATATAGTACAAGCTATTGAGGAGACACTAAAGCACAGTGCAGAAGTGTGACCTGATGTGAGCATTTTCCTGTTTTTCTCTTGATACTTTATTGACATGGTCGTCTTCTACGCTTTGGAGGTTGCAGAGACTTCCGTAGATCCTTGAATCACGTGATTTGCCTGAAAGCAGATCACTCTGTCAACAATAGTATAGTACACATGATCAATTTGATGACTAGATCCTATAATACATAGCTAAGAGAACAAAACACTGCAGGAATCTTCATATGAAAGAGTAGCTTATAACACTCATAAATATATGAAAATGTATCAGGAACTTGCTAAAATAAGATGTAGGTGTATAATTCTGTTCTTCACATCTGTTGGCCAATTGAAGGCCACTACACAGAAAGTGTTTTATTGCAAAATAAGTGACAGCAGAAAACATAATCCTGCATCCACCTGGCTAACAAGTTACATACAACGTGAAATACCTGACATTTTGTTGTGATGTAAATAAATTTACATATATGGTATATTTCTGGGAGTCACAAGATGCCCTTTCATACTGAGTCACTTTTTATTTTACATTTTTTATACCATTTAAAATGCAAGTTTTTAAATGTAACAGTGCAGCAATAACTTTGTTACTAGGAGGTCTATATGAGGTCTATTATGGGAAACCAGTGCTAGATGACAGCAAAGAAAATACCTTCTGTCAAGTGAACAGGGAATCGGTGATGCATTGATGCTTTGCATAGTACGGTGTCACAGGCTGAGAGGGGTGTAGTATGGTATCCCGATGGACAGCATACCGGCGCTGGGATCCTGACCGCCGGCATACCGACAGCTGGGCGAGCACAAATTAGTCCCTTGCGGGCTTGCTGCGCTCGCCACGCTGCGGGCACGGTGGCGCAATGCTATTTATTCTCCTTCCAGGGGGGTCGTGGACCCCCAAGAGGGAGAATAGTTGTTGGCATGCCGGGTGTCGGGATTTCGGCACCGGTATACTGAGCGCCGGAATCCCAACAGCCGGCATACTGAATACTACCCACTGAGAGACCCAGGCAGCTGAATTTATGACCAGAGACCCTGCCAACCACAGGTCTGCTCAGGGGCGGGTCCAGAACAAAATGACAGGGGGGGCACCACAATAGGGGAAGGAAGGGGGGGTTTGGCACATGTGCTCCTGTGAAAGGGGTGTGGCTTTGTAACAAGGGGTTTGGCCTCACAGAGAATGCCATACCCATGAGTCACGCCCTCGTTTTCATCACGCTGGGGGCATGGAGTACAAGGACAGTGGGTAACAGGATGAGTGAGAGTGCGGGGACGGTGAGTGACAGGCCTGGTAGGGGACAGGGTGTGTGTACAGGGACAGGTCTGGTAGGGGACAGGGCAAGTGTGCGGGGACAGGCCTGGTAGGGGACCTGCCACACACACATAGCCACAATTACATACACAGCCACACACATAAATAGCCACACACACATAGCCACATGTACACAGTCACATATGCACACGCAATCTCATATACGCAGCCACATATGCACAGATACAGACACACATACAATACACAGTCACATATGCTCGGACTGTCACATACAGTATACACACACAGTCACATATACACAGACAACCAGATACAGTAAACACACTGTCACATATAGTCGCATATACACACAGCCACATATGCACATTCACTTATACACAGACAGCCACATACAGTAACATACAGTTTACGTGTACACAGATAGCTGCATATGCACACACAGTCACATAAAGTATACAGACAGCCAGATACAGTATACACAGACAGCCACATATGCACAGACAGCCATATACAGTACAGTACACACACAGTCACATATACAGACAGCCATATACAGTATACAGTCACATAAGCACAACCAGCCACATATACACACATAGCACATATATACAAACAACCACATATGCACCCACACACATATACACACAAACACAGCCACAGAATGTTATAACATTAATACACTATCCCCCCTTCCCATTGTATTTTGGGCCACATAGTTACACACTCTTCTATGCACCCTGCTTCGCGGCGCCTGCTGCTCTCCCACCCACCTGCACAATGACAGCCGCATCATCTCTGCACTCCCGAGTCCCGCACACACTGCACAGCGCAGACGGCTCCCCAGTCAGGCTCTGTGTCGCGGACGGAAACCACGTGACATCCGCGGGACCGCGACCAGAGCACGGAGATCACCACTGGCACCATGTCTGAATAGGGATGGACATCGAAAGCAAACCATCATATGATGGCAATGTTCCACCATTGAAACTTTCGATGCAATGGTTACTAACCATCACATCAAAAGTATTCGATGGTGAAAACTATTTATATGACTAGTTCATGCGCGAAAGCCTGCATTTTCGTTTGCAATGTGGGAATTGGGATCGGGGGCAGGGCCAGACTCTGAGCAACATATTACTTTATCACTGGACATTGTGTGTATAATATACATATATAATATACACACACAATGCCCAATGATGAAGTAACATTACCCCATCAGTGCCAAATATACAATGCCCCCACTGTGCCAGAGATACATTGCCCCCACAGTGCCAGAGATACATTGCCCCCACAGTGCCAGATATACATTGCCCCCACTGTGCCAGATATACAATGCCCCCACAGTGCCAGATATACATTGCCCCCACAGTGCCAGATATACATTGCCCCCACAGTGCCAGATATACAATGCCCCCACAGTGCCAGATATACAATGCTCCACTGTGCCAGATATACATTGCCCCCACTGTGCCAGATATACATTGCCCCCACTGTGCCAGATATACATTGCCCCCACTGTGCCAGATATACATTGCCCCCACAGTGCCAGATATACAATGCCCCCACTGTGTCAGATATACAATGCCCCCACAGTGCCAGATATACAATGCCCCCACTGTCAGATATACAATGCCCCCACAGTGCCAGATATACAATGCCCCCACAGTGCCAGATATACAATGCCCCCACTGTGTCAGATATACAATGCCCCCACTGTGCCAGATATACATTGCCCCCACTGTGTCAGATATACAATACTCCCCTGTGGCAGATATACAATGCCCCCACTGTGCCAGATATACAATGCCCCCACTGTGCCAGATATACAATGCCCCCACTGTGCCAGATATACAATGCCCCCACAGTGCCAGATATACAATGCCCCCACTGTGCCAGATATACATTGCCCCCACAGTGCCAGATATACATTGCCCCCACAGTGCCAGATATACAATGCCCCCACAGTGCCAGATATACAATGCTCCACTGTGCCAGATATACAATGCTCCACTGTGCCAGATATACATTGCCCCCACTGTGCCAGATATACATTGCCCCCACTGTGCCAGATATACATTGCCCCCACTGTGCCAGATATACATTGCCCCCACAGTGCCAGATATACAATGCCCCCACTGTGTCAGATATACAATGCCCCCACAGTGCCAGATATACAATGCCCCCACTGTGTCAGATATACAATGCCCCCACTGTGTCAGATATACATTGTCCCACTGTGCGCTCATTGCCCCCCACCCCTTGCCGCTGGCTGTTTCTTCTATGTGAGGGGAGCAGAGCGTAGCATAGCGTCTCTCTCTCCCCTCAATTCTCTTTGATGCCCTGTCTCACTCTCCAACGGCGGTGGGGTCAATCTAAAATGATGCGCCGGTTCGTTAGCCAATCAGAGCTCGCGGACCGGCAGCCAATCAGGAGCCGCGGCTGCCGGTCCATGAGCTCTGATTGGCTAGTAAACAGGTGCCTTATTCAGATTGACCGCGCCGCCGCCGATGGAGAGTGAGACTGGGCATCCAAGAGAATTGAGGGGCAGGAGAGGCACTGCGCTGCGCTCTCCTCCCCTCACACAGAACGAAGCCAGCGGAATGCAGTATTGTGGACGACCCAGCGGTACGGCGTACCGGCTGGGAATTTCTTACAATAATGTGGATGGCAACTTGCTCAGTGCGCGGTTTGCTTTGCTGTCTCACATGGGACCAATTCCGATGATTATGGTGTGGAGTTTGTATGTTCTTTCCATGGTTTTTGTGTTTTCTCTTGGTTTTTCCCACAGTCCAAAACATACTCAAGCAAGGACTTTGTCCATAGCCCTCCTAAATTATTCCCCCTGATCAGTGGTGGCGTATAGCTGGTGTGATATAAAGATCAGTGAGGTCACTCTGTCTCCTCTGAATCCTCCTGAGCTCCGAGTGTCTGTGGCTTCTGCTGCTGCAGGGTAAGTAAGGTCTGGGATCAGATTGGCTCTCTGAGTCAGTGAGAGCCAATCAGAGCTTGCAGTGGGCCCTGTTGCCTAGCAGCAGTCTAGAGAGGGAAGGGGGTGAGGGGACTGGCTGAGCAGGCTCATGTCTGAAACAGACAGCCTCCAACGGACTTAGGAAGTTTCCCTGATAGACACAGCAGCAAGGGGAGGCATAGCTATTTGGAATTAGAAAAAAACAAGCCACCATCGGAAGACCATCGAATGACTATCATTCGATGGTGAAAAACATCGGGAGGGCACCATTAAATGCTAAAAACACTACCATCGAAACAAAAACATCGATGGTCATGAAACATCGACCATCGATGTCCATCCCTACCATGTCACACAGCAGGAGGAGCCAGCGCGCTGATGCTGAGAGGCGCAGCGCTCGGTGGCTCCCGATCCTCAGCTCTCCCTTAAAGTAGCTGAGTGGAACTTGTACAAGCGGAACGGGAGACAATGGAGGAGGTGCCTGCGGCACCTGACTCCGTTGTCTCCGGCTGTTCCGCCACTTAATGCACGCTAAACTGAAAGTAAAAAAAAAACCTTCTAAACGACAGGGGGGGGCACGTGCCTGGGTGCCCCCCCCCCTGGATCCGCCACTGGTCTGCTCCATATGCTCCCCTATTTCTCCTAACCTATCTCAAGGCTTATTGTGGGGTTGTCACGTATTGGGGATGGGTTAGATGCATTGAAGGTCATAAGATGTAACTCATGTTTCACAATCCACCCAAAAAGTCATCTCAGCATTGGGTTGTTGACATAAGGGTGTCAAAACAGGGCTCCCTTACCGCAAAAAGGGCCATGCTTTTTCAATATAGTACAATATAGAAGCTTGAACCATGGTAGCATGATCATACTCCATTCAAGCCTCTGCTTGGAATTGAACACCCCTTTTTATCCCTGAGGAAAGCCTACTCTATTATTCATGACATGGATTCAACAAGGTGCAAGAAACATTTATTAAAGATTCTGGTTCATGCTGACATGATAGCATCACTCTATTGCTGTAGATGTGTTGGTTGCACATTCATGCTGTGAATCTCCTGATCTATCACATCCCAAAGGTTCTCTATTAGGTTAAGAACTGGTGACTGTGGAGGCCATTGGAGTACACTGACCTCACTGGCATGTTCATGGAACCACCTTGAGCTGATATCATTAGAATATATAGGTAGACTGTGGCCATAAACAGGGGCACATGGTCAGCAACATGGTAGACTATGGTGTTGAAATGAAACTCCATTAGTAAGAAGGGTCCTACTGCAATGTGTGCTAAATAAAAACATTCCCCACACCATTACACCACCACTACCAGTCTGATCCACTGACAAAAGGCAGGATGGATCTATGGATTCATGTTTTACACAAATTTCTGACCCGATTTGCATGTTGCAGCAAAACTCTACAGAGCAGGCAACATTTTTCCAATCTTCAACTGTTTGGTTTTAGTAAGCCAGTGCGCACTGTAACCTCAGTTTCCTGTTCTTAGCTGACATAAATGAAACAGGATGTGGTCCTCTGCTGCTGTAGCCCATCCACTCCAAGGTTTAACATGCTGTGCATTCACAGATGATCTTCTGCATACACTGAATTTCTGTCACCTTAGTATGGTTCTTCTCTTATGACCTCTCTCATTAACAAAGGATTTTTGTCCAACCAGCTACAGCTCACTCATATATACATGTACATTTAAATATCATATACTACAATGTGACCAGTACTGACCAATAAACAATGATGCAGACAGCCAATCCTTACAATGTCAGACAGTACAAAAATGGAGCTACAAAGTACACATTAGTATACCGTACATTAGATGCCAGTTTGTCTGGTGTAAAATAAAAATAATAAACAATATCTTGGCAAACTATGGTAAATTGTGTCAAGGATAAAAAGCTGACACATACAGTATCTGGTGAGAAGAATGATATGTGTCAGGCCATGTCTGGTGTCAACTAGAAATCACTGAGCCATATCTAGTGGCAACAATATGAGTAGAAAGCAAAACATTCCACCTTTTTCAGTCTTTGGCCATGAAATCCTATGTGTTCACCAGTGGAATATGTTCTCAGACATAGCCCAACCACTCTGCTACAGAATGAATTGTGTAATCTGTCCTAGTCAAAGACTACAAGTAATCAGTATGAAACTGCGCTTCTATTGATGTCCTGAACTAGTAGAGCATTTGCCCAGCTTGGTGAGCCAAACCATATGTATTCTAATTATATTTCGGCAGCCAACTTGTTATTTTGGGCCAACATGGACCCATGTGCTGCATTTTGTGATGAAACAATTATAACTCTGGCTAATGCTGTGGAAAATGATTTCTTTACACGAAGCATCAGTGGAACTGATATATACAATTAGTGCTATTTAAAAATATTGGACATTTAAAAATAAATAAATCTGACTCTACCCAGGATTATCCTGTTGTGTTGCTACTAGAAATGTTCATATTCCAGTGGAAACACTGTGGGTGTCCTAGAGGTGGAACCCCAACTCTTGCAAGTAATACCCCCACTACATATTATCTCCTGTTTCGGAGACTGGGAGGGTGGCACTTGGCTATGAGAGCCCAGCTCCACATTCCCAACATATCACTGGCATTGAGAAACAGCTGTCACCAGCGTCATAGGTAAGAAAGGGCACTACAACTTTGTCAAAACATATAGGGCAGTATTCAATTCTTTTCACCCCCTTCCACACCCATTCTGTTTCTGCCCTCGGGGGCGTGGTATCATAATTTCATCTCGCTACCCCTGGGTTAGGTTGTGGTTAGGGTTAGGCTGCAGATAGGGTTAGGCTGCAGATAGGGTTAGGCTGTGGTTAGGTTTAGGCTGCGGTTAGGTTTAGGCTGCAGATAGGGTTAGGCTGCGGTTAGGGTTAAGCTGTGGATAGCCATCTAAATAATAATAGTAATGATAATAATAATAATAATTTTATTTCTCTTACGTCCTAGAGGATGCTGGGGACTCCAAAAGGACCATGGGGTATAGACGGGATCCGCAGGAGCTTGGGCACACTGAAAAGACTTAAACTGGGTGTGAACTGGCTCCTCCCTCTATGCCCCTCCTCCAGACCTCAGTTAGACTTTGTGCCCAGGACTGACTGGACACACACTAGGGTAGCTCTCCTGAGTTTCTCTGTAAAAGACTTTGTTAGGTTTTTTATTTTCAGAGAGACCTGCTGGCTACAGGCTCCCTGCATCGTGGGAGTGAGGGGAGAGAAGCAGACCTACTTCTTCTTAGTTTAAGGGCTCTGCTTCTCGGCTACTGGACACCATTAGCTCCAGAGAGTTCGATCACTTGGTGCGCCTAGCTGCTCGTTCCCGGAGCCACGCCGTCACCCCCCTCACAGAAGCCAGAAGACAGAAGTCGGGTGAGTATGAGAAGACCAGAAGACTTCAGGACGGCAGAAGACTTCAGTAAAGGTACAGTGCAGTGGCAACGCTGCGCTCCATGCTCCCACACACACATTTCCTCCAGCACTCACAGGGTGCAGGGCGCTGGGGGGGGCGCCCTGGGCAGCATGTTACTGGGTCTTCATTTTAGTAAGTTTGAATTTGGTGGGCTGAAGCGCTCCGGGAGGGGACGGAGCTTAGCCGCGCGGCTCACAGGCGCCATTTTCTCCGCGTGTGCAGCCAGGAGACGCTGGTCCGGGACCTCCATGAGCTCCATCAACGTAACGAGGAGCTTATCGGGTGTGGGGTGGGGGGTTGGGGGACGACGACACAGTAGCTGGTGCATATTTGGTATATTGGGCAGCGCTAAAACTTATATATACCTACAGCTAGAGATAAATCTCAAACTGTATATATATCTGGCGCTAAAATAATGTATGGTAGTAATTTACCAGATGGTAATCAGTGAAAATTGTGATCTCTAGGGCTGCTGAGCAAAAACAGCTGGTTAGGCTGAACAACTAATTGAAATACAAAGGAGAAAGAAATGCTCTGCGCACCAAAAATCACTTTGAATTGATTGATTGATTAATTAAGTGCAGTCTAGCAAGGAGAATGATTGACTCAATGAAACTATTCACAGCGTCTTGGAACGGCCATGGGGACCAGGTTTGCACCAAGTTTTGCCAACCTCTATATGGGCCGCTTCGAGGAAGAATACATCTGGAGCGGCCCGTATAGAGAGAACCTGGTCCTCTATGGCCGTTACATTGACGATTTATTTATTATTTGGAATGGGGGTTTTCAAAAAGCACTTGATTTTGTTAATTTTTTGAATAATAATTCCTTTAATCTTAAATTCACTCACAATTTTGATTTAACATCAATAAACTTCCTTGATGTCACCTTTTCTATAGCCAACAATATGATCATTTCAACCAACTACAGTAAACCAGTAGGATCGGGTAATTTTTTACATTTTACGAGTGGTCATTATAGACCATGGGTCAAAAACATCCCAAAGAATCAAATCATTAGAGTAAGACGTAATTGCTCATTGGATTCAGCTTTCCTCTTACAAGTTGAAACTCTATTAAAACAGTTTCAGGAAAGAGGATACCCACTGTATATGATAGAAGAATCTAGAATTTATGCAAATTCCCTTCTAGGGAATGAGAATTCAATATCAGTAATAGATAAGTCAAAGAAAAAGCAGGTTAATCATATGGAAGATGAGGTCCCCATGAGGGAATCAATTAAATTCATTTCTAAGTTTAACAAACAATCTAATGCCATCAAAAAAATAGTTCAAACAAATTATCAATTAATTAAACAAGATCCAGTTTTAAACAAATGTTTAGCTGAGAAGCCTTTAGTTATATTTAGGAGGAATACCAACCTGAAAGAATTGCTAGCACCCAGCTTCCTTAAACCAGTTATTCCAGTAAAAAATCCTTCCTGGTTACCAACTAAACCTTCGGGCAATTATCGTTGTAACAAACAAATCTGTCTCACTTGCAAACATATGAGAAATAAAATGTCATTTATTGTATCTACTGCTAATGGGAACTCTTTTCAAATCAAACAGTTCATTAATTGCGATTCTGAATACTGTGTATATGCATTGCAGTGTCCATGTTCTCTTCAATATATAGGAAGAACTACCCGATCCCTTAAATCAAGGTTTAGAGAACATAGATTAAATATTATTAAAAAATTACAAACCCATAGTGTATCACGCCATTATTCGAGAGTACATAATGGCGATCCATCTTCTTTGACAGTAATAGGTTTGGAACAATTTTCCAGCACCAAAAGAGGGGGGGACAGATTCCGTAAACTTTGTTTAGGAGAATCATCATGGATCTTTAGGTTAGATACGTTGCATCCTAAAGGTCTAAATGAAGCCCTAGATTACACCTGTCTGGATTAATTTAGGATGTCCAAATCTACAGATATTTACACTTATATAAACTATAGAATTTTGTGTGTGTGTCCTGTTCTGTACTAATGACTTTCCATGTTATCCCCCAAAAAAATCCAATTTTCATTAGTTCCCTTCCCTTTTGGGGTATCTATAGCCTTATGGGTTGATTTAGGTTCCTTTTGGGGTCTTATACATCTATATCTTATGAGGACATATGTCAGCCCTCAATTTGACCTGTCTGCTTCTTATCAGTTTTTATGTTTGATTTTTTATGTTGTATTCAAAGATCCTTCCTATCGGTATGGTTACTAATATTAAGTTATACTGATAGGGTTTTGAATAGATATTTTTCAGTTTATTTTATTTATAATTCATGCTTATATTAGAGTGACCAAATGAATTCAATCATGATCATATGGATTTATTGTCATTGCTTCATTTCAAATTTAAATTAATATTGAACACATTTTTGTACCTATATGCATGTAATTTCTATATATGCGTATATGTATAATTGTTAGAAATATATATATGGTTGAATACACACTTATAAATTAATCCAGAGGAATCATATAATTTTACACCAATAACTTGTGTTGTTGACACCACCATAAATTCTTTGTAATGTTTGCCTAGGTAAGGCTGCAATATAGTATAATTGAGACCTTATCTATTAAATTAATCAGCAAATAAATAGACAGTTTTTATTTGGATAATAGCTGTTAGAAATTGTACCATCATTCATATTAGTCGTTAGAGAAACTGGAGATTGTGTGTAACTCAACAGATTCATATCAATTCTTAATCGTCTGTTTCAGTACAGAGAGGGTTAAAGCATGACTATCTTTCCCTCTCTGGTTTGAGATAGGTTGCGTTAATTTGGATTTGATTAAGTTTAAAATACATAAAGATAGATCTTTTATGATTCTCTATTGTCTTATTTTTACCCAAATGAAGATATATTACTATTGACTCAATGCTCCGCTGACCTTTTATGTTTATTTTATTTTTATTGTAAGGTATTTCTGCTTTTTATTCTGTTTTAGATATGTATGTAATCAGGATTCTGCCTACTGTGTGTTTGATTACTAATTGACACACCAGATTCAATTCACACAATTAGCTAGGTATAAATGCTGTATATCCCAGTAGCAAGGTATTCGTCTTGAGAAAGTCTCCGTTGCTAGGAGACGAAACGCGTTCGCGTTGACGCCCCTTTCTACGAGTGCAGTGCAGTGGATATCAGTTACTCCACAGACGGGCTCCTACCATCTCGGTACTGCTATTCCGGTTCCGTCCACATCTAAGCCAAGTGACCTACAGTAATTATACCTCCGCAGTGAGGTTAAAGGGAGTCCAGCTGCTAACGGCACTTCTACATCAGAATCCCGCTGCGACAAGCTGGATATAGACGGATCTCCGCTGTGAGACCAGTGCGGCGCCAGCCATCAGCGGTTTTGCCGTTCCATGCTGTTACCGATAGCCATACGGATCAGGTCCCTTGCTGGGAAACTCCCTACATGTCATCATCTGACGGTCAACTGACGGCTATTATTACGGAGAATAAATATTCCAACAAGTCTGTCCTTTAATTACCATTGTGGCAGCAACTACAAATCTTTACATTCTCCCCGTGCAAATGCATACAGGACTCTGCATTACATCTCAGGAATCAGCACGAGGGTAACTATTATTACTTGCTTTGCTTCTAATAATTTTATTGTGGAGCCATCTGTGGACATTTTATTTGATTCCACACTGGGACGCCAGTGTTAGAATCGATTGTTGCTCTTTGTATAGAGCCTCTTTCACTTAAGATATCCGATCTGCATTTTAGATACAGTGTATGCTGTTTAAACAGCACGTTTTTAAAAAAGTTAGATACAGTGTTTCTATTTACACTTGCAAGAGGTGAAATACCTCCGGTTTTTATACTGCTATATATATATATATGTATTGTTTGTCTTATTTACTTTGTTTTGTGTCATTAACTGTTTTATAAAATATTTTTCACTATAAAAAAGGTCAAGTTTCATTGAGTCAATCATTCTCCTTGCTAGACTGCACTTAATTAATCAATCAATCAATTCAAAGTGATTTTTGGTGCGCAGAGCATTTCTTTCTCCTTTATATTGGGCAGCGCTGGTGCATATATTTTCCTTGGTGGGATATATGGGCGCTGGGGAGTGAGCTGGCATACTCCCTCTGTGTTTCTCTGTCCGGGTTTCCTTGTGGGCCTATCCCCTAGCTGAGGCATTGTATGTGTGTGTCGGTGGGTCGATACTAGGTGTCGACATGTCTGAGGCTGAATGTTATTCACCGGAGGAGGTTTTGGGGGCGGCAGATGCGGGTATGGAGTTGGCTCTGTCGACGCAGCCGACACCTGACTTACTTGCACTGTTGAATACAATTAATTCTAATGTAACTTCTTTATCGAAGAGATTAAATAAATCTGAATCACAGACACAGGTGTGGAAAAAATCCATGGAGGATGCTTTATCACAGGTACAGACCCCGTCGGGGTCGATAAAGTGGCCGTTCACTCAAGTGGTAGATACGGATACCGACACGGATTCTGAATCCGATGTCGACTTCACTGAGGCTCCTTTACATCCTAGATTAGTTAAGCGTATTCAGTACATGATTGTGGCTATAAAAGATGTTTTACGCATTTCTGAAGAACCTGCCGTACAGGAAACAAGGATTTGCTTGTTTAGGGAGAAAAAACCTGGGGTGCAGTTTCCCCCCTCTCATGAGATGAATGCTTTTTGTGAAAAGGCTTGGGAGTCGCCAGACAAGAGGTGGCAGATTCCCAAGAGGATTTACATGGCGTATCCTTTTCCATCAGTTGATAGGGGAAAATGGGAGGCGTCTCCTAATGTTGATAAAGCTTTATCTCGTTTGTCTAAGAAGGTGGCGCTTCCGTCTCCTGACACGGCAGCTCTCAAGGATCCGGCGGATCGCAAGCTGGAGACGTCTCTAAAGTCCATTTTCACTAATACGGGTGCATTGCTCAGACCTGCTGTGGCGTCGGTAAGGGTGAGTAGTGCTATTGCTAAATGGGCTGAGAATTTAGCTTCTGATATGGATATCCTCGATAAAGATAATATTCTTTTAACTCTAGGTTATATCAAGGACGCTGCAGATTACCTGAAGGATGCGGCGAGGGATGTTGGTCTCTTGGGGTCAAGAGCCAATGCCATGTCGATTTCGGGCAAAAGGGCGCTGTGGATACATCAATGGAATGCTGACGCTGATTCCAAGAGAGCTATGGAAGCGTTACCCTTCAAAGGTAATGTCCTGTTTGGGGAAGGCTTGGCGGACCTGGTGTCTACCGCGACGGTGGGTAAGTCCTCGTTTCTTCCCTATGTTCCCACACAACACAAAAAACCACAACATCAGCAGATGCAGTCCTTTCATCCAAATAAATACAGGCGAGGAAAGGGTTCGTCCTTTCTCGCTTCAAAAGGTAGAGGAAGGGGAAAGAAGTCGCCTGCGGTGTCAGGCGCCAAGGACCAGAAGTCCACCCCTGCCGCTACCAAGTCCACCGCATGATGCTGGGGCTTCCATGGGGGAGTCCGTCCCGGTGGCGGGCCGTCTGCACTTCTTCAGTCGGGTCTGGGTCCAATCGGACTTGGATCCTTGGGTTCTAGAGATTGTATCTCAGGGCTACAGGCTGGAGTTTCAGGAGACGCCCCCTCACCGGTTTTTCATGTCGATCCTGCCAGTGTCTCTTCCGGACAGGGAGGTCGTGCTGGCAGCAATACAAAAGTTGTGTCTCCAGAGGGTCATTGTTCCCGTTCCCTCGTCTCAATGGGGGGAGGGGTTCTACTCGAGCCTCTTTGTGGTGCCGAAACCGGACGGTTCGGTCAGACCGATTCTGAACCTAAAATCCCTCAATCCATACTTGAAAGTTTTCAAGTTCAAGATGGAATCTCTTCGAGCGGTGATTGCCAGCCTAGAAGGGGGGGATTTTATGGCGTCAGTGGACATAAAGGATGCCTACTTACACGTCCCAATTTATCCTCAGCATCAGGCTTTCCTAAGGTTTGCGATACAGGATTCTCATTACCAATTTCAGACGTTGCCGTTTGGGCTTTCCACGGCCCCGAGGATTTTCACCAAGGTCATGGCGGAGATGATGGTTCTCCTTCGCAGGCAAGGGGTTACAATTATCCCGTACTTGGACGATCTCCTGATAAAAGCGAGGTCTAAGGAACGTTTGCTGAGGAGTGTGAGTTTGGTACTGTTGGTGCTCCGGCAGAATTAGCTGTCCTCCCAGAGGTTCAGACTTTTGTGAAAGGAGTAATGCATATAAATCCTCCGTTTGTGCCTCCTGTGGCTCCATGGGATCTTGACGTGGTCTTACAGTTTCTCATGTCTTCCTGGTTTGAGCCTTTGCGTAAGGTTGAGTTGAAGTTTCTCACTTGGAAGGTAGTCATGCTGTTGACACTGGCGTCTGCCAGGAGGGTGTCAGAGTTGGTGGCTTTATCTCATAAGAGTCCGTATTTGATTTTTAATTCTGATAGGGCAGAATTGCGGACTCGTCAACAATTTTTGCCGAAGGTGGTGTCTTCGTTTCACATTAACCAACCTATTGTGGTGCCGGTGGCTACGGATGCTGGGGCGGTTCCAAAGTCTCTGGATGTGGTGAGAGCTTTGAAGATCTACGTCGCCAGAACAGCTGTTGCCAGGAAAACTGAGGCGCTGTTTGTCCTGTATGCATCTAACAAGATTGGTCATCCTGCTTCAAAACAGACTATTGCACGCTGGATTTGTAGTACGATCCAGCAGGCTCATTCTTCGGCCGGGCTACCCATGCCGAAGTCAGTAAAAGCCCATTCTACCAGAAAAGTGGGCTCGTCTTGGGCGGCTGCCCGAGGCGTATCGGCTTTACATCTTTGCCGTGCAGCCACCTGGTCAGGGGCAAACACTTTTGCCAAGTTCTATAAGTTTGATACCCTGGCTGATGAGGACCTTACGTTTACTCAGTCGGTGCTGCAGAGTCGTCCGCACTTTCCCGCCCGGTCTGGAGCTTTGGTATAGACCCCATGGTCCTTTTGGAGTCCCCAGCATCCTCTAGAGCACAGGTTCTCAAACTCGGTCCTCAGGACCCCACACAGTGCATGTTTTGCAGGTCTCCTCATAGAATCACAAGTGAAATAATTAACTCCACATGTGGACCTTTTAAAATGTGTCTGAGAGTAATTAATACACCTGTGCACTTGCTGGGTTACCTGCAAAACATGCACTGTGTGGGGTCCTGAGGACCGAGTTTGAGAACCCCTGCTCTAGAGAAAATAGGATTTTGGTACTTACCGATAAATCCTTTTCTCCTAGTCCGTAGAGGATGCTGGGCGCCCATCCCAGTGCGGACTGTTACTGGCAATGTTTTCATGTTGGTTAACTTGGTTTATACATGGGTAGTGTATTTCTGGTTTTCAGCTTGTTGCTGTTGTTATTTCATACGGTTATCTGGTTTACTATTACTCCGGTGATACAGTATGTTTGTGGTGTGGGCTGGTATGTTTGTAGCCCTTAGTTTACACAAAAATCCTTTCCTCGAAATGTCCGTCTCTCCTGGGCACAGTTCCTATAACTGAGGTCTGGAGGAGGGGCATAGAGGGAGGAGCCAGTTCACACCCAGTTTAAGTCTTTCAGTGTGCCCAAGCTCCTGCGGATCCCGTCTATACCACATGGTCCTTTTGGAGTCCCCAGCATCCTCTACGGACTAGGAGAGAAGGATTTATCGGTAAGTACCAAAATCCTATTTTATCTAGCGCTCTTTCTCCAACAGGACTCAAATGATGACTTTTTATACTACACCCTTGTCTAATACTGGGTGTATTTTTACTTGCAATGTAAATGTCACCTAAGAATAGGTTTTATACAGACAGTTCATTTGTTTTTATTTAACCCTTTCTTCTCCACAAAAAAAAAACAAAATTTGTTAGTCAATGTTTAATGGCAATCAGTATATTTAATTTCAAGAACTAACCGTGACAGCAATATACTGTATACCTGCTAGATCCTTGTGTCTTCCCGTAGCACTGAAGAGTGGGCTATCATCATAGTGCATTGGTATAGGAGGACATGAATTCTGGATGTCTTCCTCCTGTGTAGCTGTGCAGGGAAAGTAGACATTTTATCACAGTCGTAGCCTCAGTATTTAAGCTGTAAATTGCAGAGTCTACAGATTTTACCTTGAGTACTTGTCATTTGCAAGATGCCCTTACTGAGATCATCATGCAGAGATTGGGAAGATTCCCGGCCTGAATCTGTCTCCTTCCCCAGCCTTCCTAAAATCTCATTTTCTTGTGCGATTACATTTCTCACCAGGAAGTACGTACACATTTTGCCTTTTCCTTTCACATCGATTTCTCCCCGTGCCTTTATTTCAAATTCTTTATCACTAAGACATCTATATTAGAAGACAGATAAGACAAGAGGAGATTATTTATGAATGTCTCTGGGGCACATCTCCGCAATGGAAAGAATAAAACAAATGCCAGATTTTTCCTTTCTAAAACAATTCTCTTGTGTTTTCATTTTACAACTAGGAGACATAAAGGAACCTCAGAAATGTAAACACATAAATATCTGCCTCTGCCTTGGTGACGTATTACAGCTGAATAAATGTGATTTCTCCCAGGACCTGATCTGCACTATATTCAGGGAGTGACTGTCAGTAATTCCAGGTAGAGCTGCATTTATGTCACAGAACAGTTAGGCCGCTTGATGGGTAGTGAACTTATATGTTTGAGCACAATATAAACTACAGCGGCACCTGTAAAGGTAAAATAGATTAGTTAAAAATGGTAGCGTCTAGTTTCCCTTCGTGGAGAGGACCTTTCCCATAACCCCCTGGGTCCATGTCACAAACTATTTGGAATAGTAACCTGTGGCGAGCGAAGTGGAGCAGAGCAAGACACCGAGGCCCTCATTCCGAGTTGTTCGCTCGCAAGCTGCTTTTAGAAGCATTGCACACGCTAAGCCGCCGCCTACTGGGAGCGAATCTTAGCTTAGCAAAATTGCGAACAAAAGATTCGCAATATTGCGAAAAGACTTCTCTGTGCAGTTTCTGAGTAGCTCGAGACTTACTCTTCCAGTGCGATCAGTTCAGTGCTTGTCGTTCCTGGTTTGACGTCACAAACACACCCAGCGTTCGCCCAGACACTCCTCCGTTTCTCCAGCCACTCCCGCGTTTTTCTCAGAAACGGTAGCGTTTTTTCACACACACCCATAAAACGGCTAGTTTCCGCCCAGAAACACCCACTTCCTGTCAATCACATTACGATCACCAGAACGAAGAAAAAACCTTGTAATGCCGTGAGTAAAATACCAAACTTCATAGCAAATTTACTTGGCGCAGTCGCAGTGCGAACATTGAGGATGCGCCATTAACGGAAAATCGCTGCTATGCGAAGAAAATTACCGAGCAAACAACTCGGAATGACCACCCGAACCCGAAGCGTGGCGACCAAAACGAGCCCACGAGGGTCCAATGGTGCACAGAAAAAAAAAAAAACCTCACACGAAGGGAGAACAGAAAACATTTAGGTGCTGTAAGGGCGGAAGTTCTCTCCTGCCCTCTCGTTATATCACTTCCAGGTCCTGATCACGAAGGTAACAGACACAACCATGCCGCCGTCCGCCCGCCGCGATGCTCCGCCACTATTCATTACCGAGTTCTGGTATTGTCAAAGGAGGGGGAGAGGACGCTGCAAGCTTCTATTGTAAACGTCCGGCGCCTCAGAGGAGACAGTTAAAAAAGATACTAGAGGAGGCTCCTCTAGTATCTTTAATAACTGTCTCCTGTGAGGTGGCGGCCATGTTGGTATAGACTTTTCAATAGATGCTTGCAGCATACTCCCCCCTCCTGTGACAGTGCCAGAACTTGTCATGAAAAGGGGGCGGAGCTACACAAATGGAGTGGGCGGAGCTACACTGGACCAGGCTGCTACAGCTCTGGCCAGCCTGTGATAGGTAAGTTGAGGGAGAGTGAGTGGGAGAGAGAAAGTGTGTGTATGCAAGTATGTATGCATGTGTGTGTGTGTGTGTGTGTGTGTGTGTGTGTGTGTGTGTGTGTGTGTGTGTGTGTGTGTGTGTGTGTGTTTATATATATAATAAAAAAATTATGTTAGTTTTTTTTTTTTTTTTTTTTTGGGGGGGGGGGGCTGCCTATTTTGTGAGTTCCGGGCCCCAGAATTTCTGTTGGCAGCCCTGTTTTTGTCTCCGTGAGGATCGATGTTTGGTTGCCGAACCCCTCCCGGACTGCGCCGGTGGATGATGTTGTTTGGGGGCGGTGAATCTGCTGGCGGTAAGATGCGTTCCCTTGTTGCAGGTGATGACTCTTGGCTAGCCGTCGTCCTGCTAGCGAGTCATCACCTGAAACAAGGAAATGCACCTTACCGCCAGCACATTCACCGCCCCCATATAACATTATCCACCGGCGCAGTCCGGGAGGGGTGCGGCAACCAAACATTGATCCTCACAGAGAGGTTATCCCGTGGATAAAGGTAGGGGCAGTTAGGGATAGGTGGTGCAGAATACCAATGGACTTGCTCATCGTCTTACTTTTTAACTGAAAGAGCTTAAACATCTTTAACTAATCTATTTTACCTTTACAGGTGCCGCTGTATTTTATACATATAGCAATATATAGTGCTCATTTTTCCCATAATCTATACAAATTGATTGAGCAGTTTATAGGAAGTAGCGCAGAGTTTTAAATCTCATGAGCACAATATAAACCATTTCCTCAAATTTCTATTGTGCTGGTTATCCATTAAATTATGCATTTCTATAGTTTTCATATTTCCCATAGGTAACAACTGATCATATGGAAAAGAAAAAGCATGATAACTCTTCCCATAGCTTACCTGTCGATAATCTAATAACGTGCTCAGTACAGTATATAAAATACATAGGTCCCCCATGTGGATCCACTAGGATGTGAAGCTAAGTGTCTGCTCTAAAAGATTCAAGGTCATTTTCCCTGCATCATAGAGGTTATTTGCAAAGTCATCCATTGACATTTAGCAGCGCTCTACCAAGTGGTTACTGAGTGGTCATGAACAGATTGCGTGGTAAAGAGTTGGTAGCACTGACAGGAGCTGGGTCTAAATTGCAGGTAAAATGGGGGCACTATTTTGTTTATGTGTGGCTTTATAGAAATTAGGAACAGTCACTAAAACTAAATAAAACACTTAGATAAGATATAGTAATCAGTGAAACCTGTATCATCTTTCACAAATAAACAAAATGAATAAAACACCAGAGACATGTCACAGACTGCAGTGTAGAATCCATCCACAACTACATTAAAGCACTGTTCACAGATTATCCAACTTTAATGTTATGAGCTGCCACTGTGGTTCATAATTGTAGCGCAGCCCGGTTGTTTCCAGGTGACCGAGATGCCACGTCATGTTGGCCACTCTGTTTCTTGGTTACAGATGTTGCCTAGCAGACTGTGTGTTTTTGCAGTTCTACATTTGCAATCTGTTAATCATTAAGGGGGCTGGTCTGCCTGGTGCTCTGCTGTTGGTCCTTGGTACTGATAATAGGGATCCAGCCCTGCTCAGCCTTGTCTGTGATATTACCTGTGTTACCTGAGCTCCTGACTCATGTACCCGAGATCAAATCTGGAAGCTTTTTTTTAGCCGGCCGCAGGTCAAGCCTTGCCTTGCTTAGAATCCTGGGAACTCTCTCAGTTAAGGGACTTTGTTACTAATGCCTTGCCTTGTCCTGCCAAGTTCCTAAAGAGTCTCAGTTAAGTTACTCTGCGCCTGTGCATATACATTTACTGTGGATTTCATCTGTGCCTGCTTACATTCCTGGCTAATAAATCCCTGCAAATCTCATGTTGGATTGCTGTTTATGCTCTGCATATTTTGTACCTTGGATTATTACTGTGATTTCTCCTCTATACTTAATCACTTTGCTGCCTAAATAAAGTGCTGAGTATATCTTCACTTCTGCGGACATTCATTACCTACAACAGTGATTACTGTATTACATTATGGTCCTCCATTCAAGTACTGGCTCAGAGCTGTGTTAAAATATAGTGTTGCACTTCAGACTCCACATTCCAGTCCTATGGTAAAATCCACAGTCTGCTTATCATTACACTGAGAGATGCCTGCCACACCTAGTTCTAGTATCCCGATGCGTCTAGCATTCCACAGTCAAGTACCTCGGTAACTGTTTCTGTGCTATTTTACATTTGCCTGCAGTAACTATTCCTGACAGTAATCTTGCCATCTCCAGCCCATTGAGTAACCCTACATCTAGAGGTTTAAGTCCTGGCAGCCACCTAAGTATCGGGGGTGCATATCAGGCACTAAGGGACCAGTGGTAGCAAAGAATTGAAATAACCAAAAATTAATTTGGAAGGGGCGCTTGAAGCTGTGGCTCCAATTTATAATTGGTAGCAGCTGTCTATATAGGGTAGTCACACCTATAACATTACAAAAAACAAAATTAACTAAACAGTGGTAAGACAGCGCTGACTGAAATGAATTGTAATTTAAAATATTATTTAATAATTAATCATTATAAAAACACGTAATATATAACATATAAAAATAATATCTCACTGCTTTGATACATTCATAGTCACCATGCATGGATTATAATTCATAACTTGCTTATTGGAATGTCCCTGTAGGATCCGCACATTCGAAAATCCCTTATCCTGGGGTTGTGGCACAGTCCCCTGGCCGAATTTTGTATTGAAGACAACGCTGGAGGATTAACTGTCCCAGTGGTTAGGCAGTACAACGGGGAGGTCCTCACCAGTATTGCGTGGCAGTCTTTCGAGTTCGGTCCTTGTTGTTGGATTAGGGTGTAAATAGCGCTATTTTCCAATGTCCATAGGGTTCCAAATGTAAAAAGATATCCAATGCAGGTGACTTAGGCTAACACCTTGCCTAACCACTGGGACAGTTAATCCTCCAGCGTTGTCTTCAATACAAAATTCGGCCAGGGGACTGTGCCACAACCCCAGGATAAGGGATTTTCGAATGTGCGGATCCTACAGGGACATTCCAATAAGCAACTTATGAATTATAATCCATGCATGGTGACTATGAATGTATCAAAGCAGTGAGATATTATTTTTATATGTTATATATTACGTGTTTTTATAATGATTAATTATTAAATAATATTTTAAATTACAATTCATTTCAGTCAGCGCTGTCTTACCACTGTTTAGTTTAACTAAGGGACCAGTGAATGGTTGCTATAGGCAAAAGACCCTCTCGTGGGCTCTAGACGTCTTACTCAATTGAGCTGGAGTTCCCCAACATTTACAAAGTATTTCCACACCTTGTAAATCCACTGCGGTTGTTCTTTTGTATATTATAATGATTTCCTCAATACATTGTTTATGCAGACATATATAAAAGGCAAAATGACCCCATAAACAAAACAAACTATAATGAATGTCTCATAAGTAAAATCAGAACTATAAAGAAGTTGATATGCTACTGTACGTTCCTCTATTAAGGAGATGTAAGTATGACAGAAACTTTAGGATTCATTTTACATATAAAACATAGGTTATATTCTGTAGGGGTCTATTTATCTATAAATATTTGTGGGATATATTAAAAGAGAGTGGATTAGTGCGCTTGTCCAAATTGTGCGAAGTTCCTTACTGATACAGTATATGTGTATATAGTCTAAAGTCAAAAATAACTTTGGTCCAAAGACCAGTTCAGTATATAAGTTTTTCAAAGACTTATGTCTTGATTGAATTGTCCAATAGTCCACACTTTCCCCGTTTTAACGGGTGGCTGCTCAGTTCTTCAAAAAGTGCCACTAGATATACGTAGCCCAAAGGGAAAATCTGAAAGTAGAGGAAGAAACAACAGAGCGCCTATAGTGTAGTATCCCGTGAATTAGTTTTTGTCACACGCAAGAATAATATTGCGTACCGGATTACGGCTTGACTCAATGCCTATCGGTCACCTGGTCTTCTAGTCCACGTCTCTGTCGGAGTCTAGATAGAGTCAGGAGAGAGGGAATCGCTATATAGCGTAGTAATTACTTGGAAATTGGCATCAGCTGTTACGTCTCACATAAAATTACATGCGTACCAGATAAAACAATAGTTTGTGCATGTCAGTATCAATACTTAAGTCCCGGTCCTCATCAGAGGGTGATGGTCATCTGGGAACCTTTAGGTGATATAGTAATGCTCCAATCAATAATTATTATAAGAAGTTCCCAATTTTATTAGATATACAGAGATTATATATATATATAAAAAAATTTGTAAAATGGCTTAGCTTTCAAATGACATAAGTGTCAGCAATGGTAGGTCAGCAGGTCAGTAGCTCAAGTTCTCAACGCGTTTCGCCCAGCTCAGGGCTTCATCAGGAGATTCCAGCATGCTGTGGTGAGGTCCTACTTATACCCACAGCAATTAGTGTTTAATTATGCAAATTACTTCCGGTTTGCGTCATCGGCGAAACCGGAAGTAGTATTCTGCTTATTGAATTTAAAAATGTGGGGCCCCAGTGCGCATGTATCAGTGTGTGATGGACACCCTCATGATATAGCTCTATTTCACTGTACAGATCCACTGTTTAGTGAAGCACCGTGGTCTGTTTACAAGTAGCGCTGTTCGGCGCCTGACTTCCGGCGGATACGCGTCATCGCCGGAAGTGACGTGTCGCTCCCGGCCGCATCTCTGTCAATGCTACACAGTAGTAGTGTGTGCAGCAAATCGGGGAGAGAGATTTTCTCCTGGCCGCGTGGCTAATTTGCATATGTAAACAGTGCAGGTGCTTGCTAGTGGATAGCTGGTGATCTATCAAACATTTAGGCGGATTAGCCCACAGTGCTGGACTTATAAATGCATATATGTATCACAATATAACTATGAACATTCATTAATATACATATATAAAAACATGTACAAAAAAAAAAAAATATATATATATATATATATAAAAAAATAAGTATAAAAACATATAGTAATAAAAATGAAATAAATATAAATATATATGCGAGTAGATAGCTGGTGATCCATCAAGCATTTCAGCAGATTAGTCCACAGTGCTGGACATATAAATGCATATACATATATATTACAATGTGATTATGAACATTCATTAATATACATATATATAAAAAACATACAAAAATACGTATATATTAAAAATGGATCAGCATAAGAATATATATGAATATAGTAATAAAAATAATAAATATAAATATAAATATATATATATATATATAAATATATATAACAGACCACTTTGAAAACACAGAGAAGAGACAATGAAGTACCTATATATATGGCACCTATAAACTAGTAGCGTATCCCAAACTGTATACAATAGTGGGGACATATTTAGAAGATCAGTAGTATGTTCTGAAATATGGGAGAATTTCACTAATTCTGTGATTCATCTGTTGATGGAGGCAATAACAGGAGCTGATAATGGGTTTTTTTTAAAATACAAAATCTACACTTTTCTGGCTAGATGGTGAATACATAGTGGAGAATATCATTGATGGTATTCCTGAGTTTGTCGAGGTACATTCTATATAAAATGGGAATAAAAGAGAAAAAAGAAAACAAAAGGGTGGAGAACCATATTGTTCGCAGGTGGGGGGTACTTATAAGAATGGTGCTATTTCGTAACCCTCATTATGGCCATAGGGAGACATGGTATTAAGAGTAAAAATCCAATACATCTCACGTTGAGAAAGTTTTTTCAAAAGGTCACCACCTCTTGGGCCCAATTTAACGTGTTCAAGTGCTTTGAATGTTAGAGTATCTGTATTCGAGCTGTGGGTCATAGCGAAATGTCTGGAGAGTGGATGGCTCTCCACCTTATTTTTGACGTTCCTCACGTGCTCCTGGATCCGCAATTTTAATGGTCTCTTTGTCTTTCCTATATATTTCAGATGACAACCACATTCGATCATGTATATCACCGATGTTGTGTTGCAATTAATAAAATCTTTAATTTTGTGTTCTGTCGTGTTGTCACTGTTGTAAATCATTCTCCGATTTGGATGGACAAATTTACACATATTGCAGTGCCCACATTTATACATACCAGTACATTTTGGAAGGCCTGTGGGAATATTACGTGTGCGTCTTAACATGCTTGGTGCTAAAATTTCCTTCAGATTTTGTGCCTTCCTGAATATAATTTCTGGACGTTCAGGAAGTAGCTCCGTAAGGATTGGATCCATCTTAAGGATATGCCAGTGTTTGGAAAGCACCTTCCTGATTTTTATTTCCTCACTGTTGTACTGTGTAATGAATGGAGCACACAATTTCTTCTTATCTCCCTTGATTTTATCTTTAGGTTTAAGAATTTCTTCTCGGTTTAAATCACCACCTCTTCTTACTGCTTCATTGATGATGTGATCTGGATATCCTCTCTCTTTAAAACGGTTGGCATAAATCTGAGACTGTTCCGTAAATGTCTCTGTGGTACTGCAATTTCTTCTAATCCTATGCATCTGTGAAAAGGGGATATTGTTTTTCCAGTTCCGAGTATGGCCACTTCTGTAATGTAGGTAACTGTTCGTATCAACTGTTTTGATGAAGTTTTTCGTAGTTATCTTATCCCCATCATGTGATAGAATCAGATCCAGGAATTCTACTTCGGTTTTGCTAGTGGTGCAGGTAAATTTTAAATTAAAATCATTACTTTGAATGTTTTCCATAAATTCATTGAAGTTTTCTACATCTCCGTTCCAGATTAGAATAATGTCATCGATATAGCGTTTGTAAAAACAAATATTGTTCTTGAACTGATGATTCCCATAAATGAATTCCTTCTCCCACATCCCCATTTAAATATTCGCATAACTTGGGGCGAAAACCGTACCCATAGCAGTGCCACAGGTCTGGAGGTAAAATGTGTCCATGAACTTAAAATAATTATGCGTTAAAATGAATTCAATGAGTGTACAAATGAAGTCGCAGTGTTCTTTCGTTATATTCGTATCTGTATCAAGGATCTCACGGCAGGCTGCAAGACCTTTTTCATGGGTGATACTGGTATAAAGTGCTTGTACATCAATCGTGGTCCACAGAAAATTTTCTTCCCATTTAAAATCTTTTAAAAGATTTAAAACACTCGTTGTGTCCTTTAAAAATGACGGTAAGTCCTGGACATGTGGTTTTAAAAACACGTCAACATATTCAGATAAGTGTGCAGTTAATGAATCTATTCCTGCTATGATAGGTCTGCCAGGTGGTGATGTTAGACTCTTATGGATCTTAGGGAGGTGGTACATAATAGGAATAATCGGATTGTTGTTCAGGAGGTATTGGTATTCATCCTTTGAGATGATGCTTTTATAGAATGCTGGTGTCAAGACTTTCCTTAGTTCCTCAATGAATTCCTCCGTGGGGTCTTTTGGTTGTGGTTTGTATGAGGATGTATCACTTAATAACCGTTGTGCTTCTTTAATATAAATTTCTTTATCCTGTATTACCAAACCACCTCCTTTGTCAGCCGGTCTCAGTATAATGGTCTCATTTTCCTTCAATTCCTTTAATGCATGTTTCTCATGGTTGGTAAGGTTATGTTTCTTTATTTTAAAATCTCCTCCATCGATCAAGTCTTTCCTTACTAAATCATAAAAAATGTTGATGTGTGAGCCCTTAGACTCCAGGGGATAAAATTTTGATGGTAGTTTCAAGCCCGATTTGGAAGAGTTGTAGTTTGTAAGGATCGCATTATCTTTCCTTGCAAAATGTCTCTTTAAGGTTAGATTCCTCACATATTTATTCAGATCAATAAACATTTGGAATTTATCTGGTTTATGAGTAGGAGCAAAAGTTACTCCTTTGCTGAGTAGAGAGATCTGTGGTTGTGTTAAACAGTGGGAAGAAAGATTGAAAATACCTTTATCTTTAGGATCAGTTATCGGGAGTTTCTTTTTCTGGGGTTTTCTTCTTCCTCCTCTTTTTCCTCGTCTTGTAATCTTCTTTTTAATGGGGATGCATGGTAGATGTTTTCTTTGATCTTCTCTTGGTATTCCTTGTCTCTGTGTGGTTTCGCTTGTCTGTGGCCTAAAAAATCTTCCTCGTGTACTTCTTGTGCTGTACTTGTTGAGGGGTGGTCAAGGACTGTGTATCGACTGCCCCCTCTGTAGGAGTTTTGTCTAGGTCTTGCTTCTTTGAACGAAGTAGATCTCTGTCTTTGTTTCATCCTGTTCCAGCTTTGATCGTTATGTCTGCTTTGTAATCTGCCTCTTTCTCTTCCTCTATCTTCGGTTGTGTTTCTAGTCCATTTTTTCACTTTGTCATTTTCATAGTCCCTTCTATCTCTCAGGAATTTGTGTTCCTTGTTCTTGATAACCTCTTCCTCGATTTTTTCCAATTTTTTATCAAGGACTTTTTCATTGGTCTTAAATTCCTCACTATCTTTATATTTATTCAAGTTGCTATCCTTTTTCTTCAATAGTTCCTCTAAATCTGAGAGTTCTGCCTTATTTTCCTTAACAATCAACTTCATAAGATTGATCGAGCAGTCATGGAGGATCTTGTCCCACTCTTCCATAAATGCAGGCCTATCAGTCCCAAATGTTGGGTTCTTGATGAGCCTAAGGCCTCTTGGGATTCTATTTACTTTAAGGTAATGTTCCAGCCCTTTAATATCCCACCAAATTTTTATTTCTTTTATCAGGGTTTTTTCTATGTCCCAAAAAAGGGAATCTATGTTGTCGGTTACCATCACCCTGTTTAGAGATTTTTCCTCATTAAACACCTGTTGGCATAGGTCGGACCTTCTCTTATTTAGCCCACAAAGACGTAACATTTTCCTTATATACAGTAGGATTAATCAAGAAATAGACAGCAGCTCTAATCACAAATACCAAGAGTAATAGAAAATATTAAAAGAGAGTGGATTAGACAAAACTCCTACAGAGGGGGCAGTCGATACACAGTCCTTGACCACCCCTCAACAAGTACAGCACAAGAAGTACACGAGGAAGGTTTTTTAGGCCACAGACAAGCGAAACCACACAGAGACAAGGAATACCAAGAGAAGATCAAAGAAAACATCTACCATGCATCCCCATTAAAAAGAAGATTACAAGACGAGGAAAAAGAGGAGGAAGAAGAAAACCCCAGAAAAAGAAACTCCCGATAACTGATCCTAAAGATAAAGGTATTTTCAATCTTTCTTCCCACTGTTTAACACAACCACAGATCTCTCTACTCAGCAAAGGAGTAACTTTTGCTCCTACTCATAAACCAGATAAATTCCAAATGTTTATTGATCTGAATAAATATGTGAGGAATCTAACCTTAAAGAGACATTTTGCAAGGAAAGATAATGCGATCCTTACAAACTACAACTCTTCCAAATCGGGCTTGAAACTACCATCAAAATTTTATCCCCTGGAGTCTAAGGGCTCACACATCAACATTTTTTATGATTTAGTAAGGAAAGACTTGATCGATGGAGGAGATTTTAAAATAAAGAAACATAACCTTACCAACCATGAGAAACATGCATTAAAGGAATTGAAGGAAAATGAGACCATTATACTGAGACCGGCTGACAAAGGGGGTGGTTTGGTAATACAGGATAAAGAAATTTATATTAAAGAAGCACAACGGTTATTAAGTGATACATCCTCATACAAACCACAACCAAAAGACCCCACGGAGGAATTCATTGAGGAACTAAGGAAAGTCTTGACACCAGCATTCTATAAGAGCATCATCTCAAAGGATGAATACCAATACCTCCTGAACAACAATCCGATTATTCCTATTATGTACCACCTCCCTAAGATCCATAAGAGTCTAACATCACCACCTGGCAGACCTATCATAGCAGGAATAGATTCATTAACTGCACACTTATCTGAATATGTTGACGTGTTTTTAAAACCACATGTCCAGGACTTACCCTCATTTTTAAAGGACACAACGAGTGTTTTAAATCTTTTAAAAGATTTTAAATGGGAAGAAAATTTTCTGTGGACCACGATTGATGTACAAGCACTTTATACCAGTATCACCCATGAAAAAGGTCTTGCAGCCTGCCGTGAGATCCTTGATACAGATACGAATATAACGAAAGAACACTGCGACTTCATTTGTACACTCATTGAATTCATTTTAACGCATAATTATTTTAAGTTCATGGACACATTTTACCTCCAGACCTGTGGCACTGCTATGGGTACGGTTTTCGCCCCAAGTTATGCGAATATTTTAATGGGGATGTGGGAGAAGGAATTCATTTATGGGAATCATCAGTTCAAGAACAATATTTGTTTTTACAAACGCTATATCGATGACATTATTCTAATCTGGAACGGAGATGTAGAAAACTTCAATGAATTTATGGAAAACATTCAAAGTAATGATTTTAATTTAAAATTTACCTGCACCACTAGCAAAACCGAAGTAGAATTCCTGGATCTGATTCTATCACATGATGGGGATAAGATAACTACGAAAAACTTCATCAAAACAGTTGATACGAACAGTTACCTACATTACAGAAGTGGCCATACTCGGAACTGGAAAAACAATATCCCCTTTTCACAGATGCATAGGATTAGAAGAAATTGCAGTACCACAGAGACATTTACGGAACAGTCTCAGATTTATGCCAACCGTTTTAAAGAGAGAGGATATCCAGATCACATCATCAATGAAGCAGTAAGAAGAGGTGGTGATTTAAACCGAGAAGAAATTCTTAAACCTAAAGATAAAATCAAGGGAGATAAGAAGAAATTGTGTGCTCCATTCATTACACAGTACAACAGTGAGGAAATAAAAATCAGGAAGGTGCTTTCCAAACACTGGCATATCCTTAAGATGGATCCAATCCTTACGGAGCTACTTCCTGAACATCCAGAAATTATATTCAGGAAGGCACAAAATCTGAAGGAAATTTTAGCACCAAGCATGTTAAGACGCACACGTAATATTCCCACAGGCCTTCCAAAATGTACTGGTATGTATAAATGTGGGCACTGCAATATGTGTAAATTTGTCCATCCAAATCGGAGAATGTTTTACAACAGTGACAACACGACAGAACACAAAATTAAAGATTTTATTAATTGCAACACAACATCGGTGATATACATGATCGAATGTGGTTGTCATCTGAAATATATAGGAAAGACAAAGAGACCATTAAAATTGCGGATCCAGGAGCACGTGAGGAACGTCAAAAATAAGGTGGAGAGCCATCCACTCTCCAGACATTTCGCTATGACCCACAGCTCGAATACAGATACTCTAACATTCAAAGCACTTGAACACGTTAAATTGGGCCCAAGAGGTGGTGACCTTTTGAAAAAACTTTCTCAACGTGAGATGTATTGGATTTTTACTCTTAATACCATGTCTCCCTATGGCCATAATGAGGGTTACGAAATAGCACCATTCTTATAAGTACCCCCCACCTGCGAACAATATGGTTCTCCACCCTTTTGTTTTCTTTTTTCTCTTTTATTCCCATTTTATATAGAATGTACCTCGACAAACTAAGGAATACCATCAATGATATTCTCCACTATGTATTCACCATCTAGCCAGAAAAGTGTAGATTTTGTATTTAAAAAAAACCCCATTATCAGCTCCTGTTATTGCCTCCATCAACAGATGAATCACAGAATTAGTGAAATTCTCCCATATTTCAGAACATACTACTGATCTTCTAAATATGTCCCCACTATTGTATACAGTTTGGGATACGCTACTAGTTTATAGGTGCCATATATATAGGTACTTCATTGTCTCTTCTCTGTGTTTTCAAAGTGGTCTGTTATATATATTCATATATATATATATATATATATATATATATTTATATTTATATTTATTATTTTTATTACTATATTCATATATATTCTTATGCTGATCCATTTTTAATATATACGTATTTTTGTATGTTTTTTATATATATGTATATTAATGAATGTTCATAATCACATTGTAATATATATGTATATGCATTTATATGTCCAGCACTGTGGACTAATCTGCTGAAATGCTTGATGGATCACCAGCTATCTACTCGCATATATATTTATATTTATTTCATTTTTATTACTATATGTTTTTATACTTATTTTTTATATATATATATATATTTTTTGTACATGTTTTTATATATGTATATTAATGAATGTTCATAGTTATATTGTGATACATATATGCATTTATAAGTCCAGCACTGTGGGCTAATCCACCTAAATGTTTGATAGATCACCAGCTATCCACTAGCAAGCACCTGCACTGTTTACATATGCAAATTAGCCACGCGGCCAGGAGAAAATCTCTCTCCCCGATTTGCTGCACACACTACTACTGTGTAGCATTGACAGAGATGCGGCCGGGAGCGACACGTCACTTCCGGCGATGACGCGTATCCGCCGGAAGTCAGGCGCCGAACAGCGCTACTTGTAAACAGACCACGGTGCTTCACTAAACAGTGGATCTGTACAGTGAAATAGAGCTATATCATGAGGGTGTCCATCACACACTGATACATGCGCACTGGGGCCCCACATTTTTAAATTCAATAAGCAGAATACTTCTTCCGGTTTCGCCGATGACGCAAACCGGAAGTAATTTGCATAATTAAACACTAATTGCTGTGGGTATAAGTAGGACCTCACCACAGCATGCTGGAATCTCCTGATGAAGCCCTGAGCTGGGCGAAACGCGTTGAGAACTTGAGCTACTGACCTGCTGACCTACCATTGCTGACACTTATGTCATTTGAAAGCTAAGCCATTTTACAAATTTTTTTATATATATATATAATCTCTGTATATCTAATAAAATTGGGAACTTCTTATAATAATTATTGATTGGAGCATTACTATATCACCTAAAGGTTCCCAGATGACCATCACCCTCTGATGAGGACCGGGACTTAAGTATTGATACTGACATGCACAAACTATTGTTTTATCTGGTACGCATGTAATTTTATGTGAGACGTAACAGCTGATGCCAATTTCCAAGTAATTACTACGCTATATAGCGATTCCCTCTCTCCTGACTCTATCTAGACTCCGACAGAGACGTGGACTAGAAGACCAGGTGACCGATAGGCATTGAGTCAAGCCGTAATCCGGTACGCAATATTATTCTTGCGTGTGACAAAAACTAATTCAAGGGATACTACACTATAGGCGCTCTGTTGTTTCTTCCTCTACTTTCAGATTTGTGGGATATACCCTGCAAATAGCTGTTTTCAAAGGATACCAGCAAATATTAAGTATCCCCAGATGTACTATTTAGGTGTCGCAGCAGATATCTCAGATACAGTATCTTCTGCTCCCCCTCCATTTTCATCTGCAAATGCAGCCCCCATAGCTTTATGTGGGAAGTAATATGGAGTTTTGACCCGATAGATAATGCCATTTCCAGGTGACGCTACCCTATAGTACCCTATGGGCTACTATTTTGCAAATACATTTTTATGGAAAGAGATCTTCCGAATCCCTCTCCATTGGTTCCTGGTCACACATGTTTCGGCCAATGGCTGCACAGACACAGTGTGTGCCAAGCACCCAAAATACTGTACATATAGGTACAGAAGTGGACCTGGATATACTGGCAGAACCCTGATGCATCATTTAGTACTTTCTATTCTCAATCTTCATTGTACAGTAGATCCCAAAAGTTACTATTCATGTTCCATTTACTGATATTTGAGTATATAAGAGACATTGCCAAGGCTGATTTTCTGGGAAGTGAGGTAGGTTTGACAACCATCTCCTTCTCACAAAAATGACTATTATAACATTCAGATTTGGATATGTTACTCAGAAAGATGTAATTGCAATGTAACAGCATTTTCCTAGCTCTTAGAGTTTCCTCCTAATCACAACAAGTAACCCATTATCTGGCATATTACGATGCTTCCTAAGGCCGCATAAAATAATTGGATTAGGAGGCGGAATACCTGTAGGCATCTGGACTCAGGTGAATTTTATTAGGAACACCATGACTTTCCATCCGAGAAGCTGTGTTTACGGTATCTCCAAACAAACAATATCGCGGCATCTTTTCTCCTACAACTCCAGCTAAGACTGGACCAGTGTGCAGCCCAACTCGTATCTGCAGGCACATATCAGAACACTGTTTTATGCTTAGATATTCATAGGTTGGCTTAAGGGCATTGCACAGACAGCATTGGCATATCTTCAATAATATTACATATTCCCTTTATTGACATTATCAGCGATCTTTCAGTCAATAAATATAATTGTGTATATTATAGAATTAAATTATTAACTACATCGTACAAAAGTGTTTAAAGACCCAGATTACCGTTTTGGGCAGAAATTGTTTGTAACCTCATACTGTACCTGTATATTTGCTTAGGTACAAAACATTCTAAAGTTCAAGACAGAGCTGCTTATAATGCACTAAGAAGTGTGTGACAATGTACATTTGCAAATGCCGAGCACCGTTATTATTATTATTAGTAGTAGTAGTAGTAGTAGTAGTAGTAGTAGTAGTAGTAGTATTACAATAATACAGTATTACTATTTTGAAGTTAGAGAGCACAACTACAATACGTAGATATCAATACCAGCAGAATATGGAAAAATAGTTCTGAAGAGGAAGAAAAAAAATAGAACAATTACATCTGAATTTTATTACCTAGAACTCAAATATATTCTACATAGGATAAGTTTATGCTTGCATAAGAAGTCCAACAATGGCACATTTTTTGTAATGTTGATACACAAAATGGTACTTGCTCAAATTAATTTACTGGTCCATCACAGATGCTTGTAAGGAAGTGGTTAATCTAGACAAGGAGAAAAAAAAAATCCCCCAGCACACCACAATTGACCAGCAAAAGAAAGTTACATCCTACATGATAATAGTATTGATGAAATCACGGGGACAGATTTATTAAGCTTGGTGAAGTGATAAAGTGGAAGGTGATAAAGGACCAGCCAATCAGATCTTAACTACCATGTCACAGGCTGGGTTTGAAAAATGACAGTTAGGAGCTGACTGGCTGGTCCTTTATCACCTTCCAATTTATCACTTCACCGAGCTTAATAAATCTGCCCCTCAGTTACATATATTAACAAACATACTGCCACGGCAAGGTGTCTACTCTGGTGGTCCTACTCTACATAATAATCGCACCAAATTATACATGTATGTATTTCTTTTCTTTTTTTTCAAAAGTGTTTTTATTGCAAATTGTACAATAAATTTCAACAGTTGAACAATACAGAAAGGAAATGTTGCATACATTTTCTGAAATTTTCTTCCTCCAGGTATAACAAAGTAAATATGTGTGTCTGTTTTTGTGTTGTAATCAAACATACAAAAAAATAAAAAATATGTGTATATATATATACACTGCTCAAAAAAATCAAGGGAACACTAAAATAACACATCCTTGATCTGAATGAATGAAATATTCTTATTAAATACTTTGGGGCAGATGTATTAACCTGGAGAAGGCATAAGGAAGTGATAAACCAGTGATATGTGCAAGGTGATAAAGGCAGCAGCCAATCAGATCCTAACTGTTAATTTACATATTGGAGCTGATTGGCTGCTGCCTTTATCACCTTGCACATATCACTGGTTTATCACTTCCTTATGCCTTCTCCAGGTTAATACATCTGCCCCTTTGTTCTTTACATAGTTGAATGTGCTGACAACAAAATCACACAAAAATTATCAATGGAAATCAAATTTATTAACCCATGGAGGTCTGGATTTGGAGTCACACTCAAAATTAAAGTGGAAAAACACACTACAGGCTGATCCAACTTTGATGTAATGTCCTTAAAACAAGTCAAAATGAGGCTCAGTAGTGTGTGGCCTCCACGTGCCTGAAAGATCTCCCTACAATTCCTGGGCATTCTCCTGATGAGGTGGCGGATGGTCTCCTGAGGGATCTCCTCCCAGACCTGGACTAAAGCATCCGCCAACTCCTGGACAGTCTGTGGTGCAACGTGGCATTGATGGATGGACCGAGATATGATGTCCCAGATGTGCTCAATTGGATTCAGGTCTGGGGAACGGGCGGGCCAGTCCATAGCATCAATGCCTTCGTCTTGCAGGAACTGCTGACACACTCCAGCTACATGAGGTCTAGCATTGTCTTGCATTAGGAGGAACCCAGGGCCAACCGCACCAGCATATGGTCTCACAAGGGGTCTGAGGATCTCATCTCGGTACCTAATGGCAGTCAGGCTACCTCTGGCGAGCACATGGAGGGCTGTGCGGCCCCCAAAGAAATGCCACCCCACACCATTACTGACCCACTGCCAAACCGGTCATGCTGGAGGATGTTGCAGGCAGCAGAACGTTCTCCTTGGCATCTCCAGACTCTGTCACGTCTGTCACATTTGCTCAGTGAGAACCTGCTTTCATCTGTGAAGAGCACAGGGCGCCAGTGGCGAATTTGCCAATCTTGGTGTTCTCTGGCAAGTGCCAAATGTCCTGCACGGTGTTGGGCTGAAAGCACAACCCCCACCTGTGGATGTCGGGCCCTCATACCACCCTCATGGAGTCTGTTTCTGATCGTTTGAGTAGACACATGCACATTTGTGGCTTGCTGGGGGAAATTTTGCAGGGCTCTGGCAGTGCTCCTCCTGTTCCTCCTTGCACAAAGGCGGAGGTAGCGGTCCTGCTGCTGGGTTGTTGCCTTTCTACGGCCTCCTCCATGTCTCCTGATGTACTGGCCTGTCTCCTGGTAGCGCCTCCATGATCTGGACACTACGCTGACAGACACAGCAAACCTTCTTGCCACAGCTCGCATTGATGTGCCATCCTGGATGAGCTGCACTACCTGAGCCACTTGTGTGGGTTGTAGACTCCGTCTCATGCTACCACTAGAGTGAAAGCACTGCCAGTTTTTAAAATTGACCAAAACATCAGCCAGAAAGCATAGGAGCTGAGAAGTGGTCTGTGGTCACCACCTGCAGAACAACTCCTTTATTGGGGGTGTCTTGCTAATTGCCTATAATTTCCACCTGTTGTCTATTCCATTTGCACAACAGCATGTGAAATTGATTGTCAATCAGTGTTGCTTCCTAAGTGGACAGTTTGATTTCACAGAAGTGTGATTGACTTGGAGTTACATTGTGTTGTTTAAGTGTTCCCTTTATTTTTTTGAGCAGTGTGTATGTGTATATATATATATATATATATAAAAAGGAAAAATAACATTTTAGATATCCCTTAAACGACCATATTATGTTGTTAAATACATTTTCAGTATTTTTTTTTATGGATAGTTAGTATCTGTTTAAACAATAATATATTAGAGATTTCTTTTAAAAAGAGTTTTTGTATACCTGAATGTTGATCATTTATGAATCTCTTCTTTTTAATTCATATTGAAAATTTGAAGAAAGTAAATTAAAAAATACCAGATATTATAGATCTTCGGTTAGATTCAAAAGACAAATTGTAAGATAAAACTAAGATGGAGGAAGAGGTAAATAAAGGGGATAGGAAACAAAGAGAAAGAGGTTATGGGGGGTAAAGAACAAGAAAAAAAAAGGGGAGGGGAAGGGAAGAGGGAGAGAAAGAATGAAAACCATGCATGTCCAAGTCATCTTCCATGGTTTAATGTAGAGAGATAGGTGGCATCTTGTATGAGTATTCTAGTTTCATACCAGAGGGTCATACGGGAACATTTATGTATTTGTTGTCTTGTTTCGGTGGGTAAGGTGTCTATGTAGCTTTCCCATACTGAAAATAATTTTTCAGTTTGGGAATCCTTGTGAAGTGTAGTTTCAGTCCAGTCAAGTTTAAACATTTTAAATAATTTTTCCTTAAACATGTTAAGTGATGGGGGCGTGGAAGAAATCCATTGTTGTAGTATGCATTTTCATGTATGTATTTCTAAATTAAGAGCCAAGTTAGCTGGAGGCACCCCAAGTACCTCCAATATGGCACTACAGGGATCAGCATACCCTCCTATTACCTTACAGGGTATGCTATCAGGAATGCAGTGGAACTAAACAAGTCAGATTTCAATGATGATTTTGTTAATGATACCCACCAGAACTTGCTATCACGTGTTGCAGCTGCAGGAAGAGACTTCTATCATCCAAACTCTTAGAACCTCTGCTGAGCACTAGATGAATCCCTAGAACCAGGCACATAGAAGTCTTCATCTAAAGTAACGTTATATGTTGACAGGCACTTTGCCCAAGGTTGTAAGCTCAGAGTTGTAGTGGAACGGTCAGCAAGCATGGGAATATGGAAACTAATAAGGTACTATACAGACTACAGGCAGAAAGGATCATTAGCACATGAGCGATGGTAGCTGAAGAATAATTTTCAGGTTAAGGAAGGTAGCAGGCAAGAAGAATCCAGAAGACAAGCCAAAGGTCAGGGAAGATCAAGCAAATCCACAGGTCATGATACAGTAAAAAAAAAATGATAAAACAGGGCAGCAGGAATACTATCACTTGCAGGGAAGCTCCCTCCCATTTTAACCCCTTGGGACTGATCAGGACACTTGTAAGAAGTGAGCCTTGAACATGTGATAGGTTTGTGGTTGTATTACCACCAGCACTTTTGGCAGGAGCATCCCAGTAGCTAGGCAACATGCATATGAAATGAAGAAGAATATGGCAGTGACTCCCTGCTAGCAAGCTGCTGCAAGAAGCTCCTAACAATATTCCATTGATATGGGGTTTAAAAACCCATAGGAACACTTTTTATCAGGAAATAGCTTAGAAAAGGCCTTTTTCAATCTCTCAGCAACCTCTCTCCTCCAGTAAATAGCCTTTCCAGTGGCCAACAGTAAATAATGAATCTGTCCCTCAACACATTTTGAATCTAAAACCTTCACCACTAGGAATTATAACTATCAATGACTACTGGAGAAGTTTTAGGAGAATGTCTAGGTCTGAGTTTCTAAGAAACAAAAACTCTCTAAAACACAGGTTCTCAAACTCGGTCCTCAGGACCCCACACAGTGCATGTTTTGCAGGTCTCCTCACAGAATCACAAGTGAAATAACTAGCTCCACCTGTGGACCTTTTAAAATGTGTCAGTGAGTAATTAATACCCCTGTGCGACCTGCTGGGTTACCTGCAAAACATGCACCTTGTGGGGTCCTGAGAGGACCGAGTTTGAGAACCTATGCTCTAAAACAGGGGTTCTCAAACTCGGTCCTCAGGACACCACACAGTGCATGTTTTGCAGGTAACCCAGCAAGTGCACAGGTGTATTAATTACTCACAGACACATTTTAAAAGGTCCACAGGTGGGGCTAATTATTTCACTTGTGATTCTGTGAGGAGACCTGCAAAACATGCACTGTGTGGGGTCCTGAGGACTGAGTTTGAGAACCTGTGCTCTAAAAGATCCTAGAACAGTTTTATGATTTAGGTAGAGCCAACTAAACAGCGAATGTGTACACCTTTTTAATGCTCCTGAATTAGAGCAATGAATCTAGGTCCTTGTCCATTAGAAGGCAAATAAGTGTTCATTTTCAAAACTAATTTGATTCAAGAGTGGAAACTTTACCAGAATAGAAGACACTGGGATAAAGTTTCTGTTGACCAAATGGGTGTGGATCATAGGGTCGACATTGAAACCGGTCGACAGTGTCTAGGTCGACCCAAAAAGGTTGACATGCAGAAGTTCAACATGGAAAAAGGGTCAACATGGTCAAAATGTTGATGCAGAAAAGGTCGACATGAGTTTTAAAACATTTTTGGTGTTGTTTACTCTCTAAAATGACCAGGAACGCCAATTACTGTCCCACATCCCCTCGCATGGCCTGCGAGCTTCATGCACGGTGCATCGCTGCGCTTGGCACAGGTTACTATTCCCAATCGTAGCTCACGTGGTTGACAAAGTATGAAAAAGTTGAAAAAATAAAAAAAACAACAACAAAAAACCCATGTTGACCATATGCTGTGTAGACCATTGCAGTGTTGACCTTTTGACCATGTCGACTTAATGCATATCGACCATTAGTGGTTGACCTATTGACTGTCAACCTTATTACTGCTGACCCATCAGCTGGATACTGACCAAACTATTTAGGGGATAGCCCCTGCAAACACATCAGTCATACACTTTTATATTAAAAGATAAATCAGTATTGTGATAGATGTAATAGAATAGGCTTGCTTCAGAGGACAAAAAGATTACAGGTTTGAGGAGACCAAGCAGTTAAACTGGCTCCCTTTTTGATTAGGTAGTGGTAGGGGCTACTAAAACAGAAAAAGAATGAATGAACCTTCTATAATAATTGGCCACCCAAGTATGTGATAGGATTGCATTTGTGTGACCTCCATTAATTCAAGTACTGTAGTAGCACGCTGGATGGGTGTAGTATGGTATGCCGGCGGCCGGGATCCCGGTGGCCAGCATACTGGCGCCGGGATCCCGACCGTCTGCATACCGACAGCTGGGTGAGCACAAATGAGCCCCTTGCAGGCTCACTGCACTTGCCGTACTACGCACGCCACGTTATTTATTCTCCCTCCAGGGGGGGGTATACTGAACGCCGGGATCCCAACAGCCGGCATACTGAATACCACCCTGCTGGATGCAAGGAACAACACAACCAAGATGAGAAAGAAGCAGCCGCATGGAGCTAATAACACAGTTATAGCAACGGTCTACATTCACTTGCGGCCCCCCAGCTCCTATCTACTTTATTGCTATATTTTTTGTTATAGCTTGTTTAAAATGCCTTCTGATTGTTAGGGGGTGTACATACTAGGCGATATTGCATTCGATACGGCTGATATAATTTGGTTACTAATAATATAGTCTAGTGTGTACACACAATACAGTATGCAATGCGCGCTCCCTTGGGTCTCCTGCGACATCCACCATCAGACCTGATGCAGCCTTGATAGGGTGATATTATGAGCTTTTTGCCACATATCGTTTAATGTGTACAAATGGCCAAACGATTTCACATACAACTCAGATGATGCTGACGTCACCCTGGACCCTCCTCCTCCATCTTGTGATTCTGACTGCACTGGAGAGAGAGAGCAACAGAAGTAGCCTCAGTTGTGGATAGGGCAGCAGTGGGTTGCTTTCTGCTCGCCCAGCTGATGGCTGCACCTACCAAAACGAACAAGTATCTCGTATAGGAACGACGGTCATCCACATCTGATTCCCAGTTGGCATTACAGAAAACTTCCAAAGTCATACCTTTTGACTTTGTAAACACCAACTTTAATGAACTTGTACCTTTTAAGTACCTATGGGGTATATGCAATTGCGGTCGATTTCCAGCTGAATTCGACCGTTTTTAAATTCGACACAATTCGATAGTCAGACACCCTCCCGCCGGGACCCGAATTCGACATATTCAATAAAAAATGGATTCGACAGTCCCGCTGTCGAAAAACGGACCAATTGACGATAGTGTGCGTCCTGGATTCGACTTCATGGATGGCACAAAAGTGTTTAAAAAAATCAAGAAAAAAAATGCGTGGGGTCCCCCCTCCTAAGCATAACCAGCCTCGGGCTCTTTGAGCCAGTCCTGGTTGTAAAAATACGGGGAAAAAATTGACAGGGGATCCCCCGTATGTTAACAACCAGCACCGGGCTCTACGTCCGGTCCTGGTGCAAAAAATACGGGGGACAAAAGACGTAGGGGTCCCCCGTATTTTTCACACCAGCACCGGGCTCCACTAGCTGGAGAGAAAATGCCACAGCCGGAGGACACTTTTATACCGGTCCCTGCGGCCGTGGCATTAAATCCCCAACTAGTCACCCCTGGCCGGGGTACCCTGGAGGAGTGGGGACCCCTTAAATCAAGAAATCAAGGGTCCCCCCCTCCAGCCACCCAAGGGAAACAGTACACACACACACCGTGATAGTAAAACTTAATTACATACATACACACCGACACACACATACTTACCTATGTTGACACGCCGACTCGGTCCCCTTCTCCATGTAGAATCCACGGTGTACCTGTAAATAAAATGATACTCACAAAAACCCTGTGTAGATCTGTCCTCTTCTTGTTTGTAATCCACGTACTTGGCAAAATAATAAAGCGCAAAACCCGATCCACGCACTGAAAGGGGTCCCATGTTTACACATGGGACCCCTTTCCCCGAATGCCGGGACCCCCCGTGACTGCTGTCAAAGAGGGTCCCTTCAGCCAATCAGGGAGCGCCACGCCCTGATTGGCTGTGCGTGTCTGAGCTGTCAGGCGGCGCATAGCACTATGCCGCTCCATTATATTCAATGGTGGGAACTTTGCGGTCAGTGGTTGAGGTTACTCGCGGTCAACCAACCTTTGACAGCAGTCACGGGGGGTCCCGGCATTTGGGGAAAGGGGTCCCATGTGTAAACATGGGACCCCTTTCAGTGTGTGGATCGGGTTTTGCGTTTTATTATTTTGCCAAGTACGTGGATTACAAACAAGAAGAGGACAGATCTACACAGGATTTTTGTGAGTATCATTTTATTTACAGGTACCCCGTGGATTCTACTTGGAGAAGGGGACCGAGACGGCGTGTCAACATAGGTAAGTATCTGTGTGTCGGTGTGCATGTATGTATTAAAGTTTTACTATCACGGTGTGTGTGTACTGTTTTTATTTGGGTATTTTTTTTCAGTAGAACTACAGGTACCAGCGGGTCCGTTTCCCCCCGCATGCTGGTACTTGTGGTTCTCCAAGTACCAGCTTGCGGGGGAGGCTCGATGGGACTTGTAGTTCTGCTACAAAAAACAATATTCTTTATTTTGTCACTTGGCTATCAGCCTCCCATCCGCCGCCCTTGGATGGGGGGGACAGCCTTGGGCTTCACCCCTGGCCCTTGGGTGGCTGGAGGGGGGGACCCCTTGATTTAAGGGGTCCCCACTCCTCCAGGGTACCCCGGCCAGGGGTGACTAGTTGGGGATTTAATGCCACGGCCGCAGGGACCGGTATAAAAGTGTCCCCCGGCTGTGGCATTATCTCTCCAGCTAGTGGAGCCCGGTGCTGGTGTGAAAAATACGTGGGACCCCTACGTCTTTTGTCCCCCGTATTTTTTGCACCAGGACCGGACGCAGAGCCTGGTGCTGGTTGTTAAAATACGGGGGATCCCCTGTCATTTTCCCCCCCGGATTTTTACAACCAGGACCGGCTCAAAGAGCCAGAGGCTGGTTATGCTTAGGAGGGGGGATCCCACGCATTTTTTTTTCTTGATTTTTAACCCATTCCCACCCCTTCCCACTGAAAAACATGCTCTGATCTCTCCATATTATTTTAGTCTTATTCTTTTAAAAAATATTTTAAATAATACTTGTGGCTCCTAATAGACAAACCCAAGTAGATAATCCCTTCTAATATAAATAGATATGCTATTAGCAATATAAAAAATACAAAAAAAAACATGTTTAAAAAAAAAAATTATTAGATCCCGCCAGCAAAATGAGGCGGACTGAAATTGACGAAATTACTGTCGAAAAGCACTGTTGTCGAATCAACATTCTTCAATTGAATATACTTTTGTCAGAAAGCAGCATTTTTACCATTGCAGACATGTCGAATTTGACAACTGTCTAATTGCAAAAAGTCAAATTTGAAACGGCCGTTGTTTTTTTGTCGAAAAGTACTGTATTGAATTGTCGAATAATTTTTTTTGTGTCGAAAATGCCCCGTTTTTCGACATTTGCGGCAATTCGACCGCAATTGCATATGGCCCTAAATATTCTTTTAACTGCAATCCATTGTTGCCTCCCAGGGTTAATTGCAAACTGGCTTGCCCGGCTCACTGCATGTGTGATGTCCGGGCGGGTCCCAATACTTGCATACATCAAGGTACCAACAGCATTTTGATAAGAAATCTCTCTCATTTCCTCTATCTTCTCCTGGCTGGTTGGTGACATGGCCTACCCCATCTTTATGCTTTTGTCAATAGGAGTGCTAACTGGTTTTGCATCAGACATTCCATACTTGTGAAGTATTGCTTCAATATATGTCTGTTGATCAATTGTAACAGTCCCATCTTTCATGTTTTATACAATTCTCATGCCTAAAAAATGATTTGCAGGGCCTAAATCTTTTAGCTTTAATCTTTGTTTCAGTTGCTGTTTAACAGTACATCAGTAATGTGCTCTTCTTGACCTCCTAGTAATAGATCATCTTCATACACAATTATTATGAACCGCTTTTCTTCTATAATTTTGTGATATAAGCACTGATCAGTCTCTGACCTAACAAAGTTAATCTCTAGCAGCACAGCATCCAGCTTTACATACCAACAACGACCACTTTGCTTTAGGCCATGCAAAGATTTCTTTAAAGAGGCAAACTTTTCCCTCTTGGAACATATTCTCATCAAAATTTTCAGGTTGTTCCATATAAATCTCAATTAACTCTCCATTTAGGAATGCAGAATCAAAGTCTAACTAGTATAACAATAAATCATGAAGTGTAGCAATGGCAATAACTAACCTCAAGGTGCTGTACCTTGCGACAGGTGAAAAGATCTCTCAGTAGTCGATCCCGGATTTTTGTGTATATCCTTTAGCAGCAAGGCGGGCTTTATAATGAGCAATAGTCCTGTCCGCATTCAGCTTTCTGCAAAAGACCCACTTGTTCTTGATTGTCTTATGGTTATTTGGCCCATCAACTACAGTCCATGTACTGTTATCATCCAGAGCTGACAGCTCTGTATCTATTGCTGACTTCCATTCTTTCCAGTCGCTACTGGATTTTGCTTCCTGTATATTTTGGGGTTCGCAGTAAGCTATGTTTGCATGTTCCTCACTGTATCTTTTGGATGGAACACCTTTATTGCTCCTCATGGAACTTCTGTTTCCTGATTGGGTATCCGCATTAACACTTTCAGGTTCAGACACGCTTTCCGCTGCCTGTACATCCAGTGATACATATTGTTGCTGTGATTCTTGTTCCACTGTTCCAGTGATTGGTGCTGTCTCATGGAACACTACATCTCTAGACTTTAGAAGACGTTGGTTTGTAATGTCCCAAAGCCTGTATCCTTTGCTTTCTTCACAGTATCCTAACATAATACATTCCACTGACTTTGGATTTAATTAATGTCTTTTTCCTTAGGTACAGTATATGTAAATAAGCTTCACAGCCGAAGACACAGAGATTAATGACAGCTGGCTTTTTTTTGGACCACGCCTCCAGTGGTGTTTTACCTTTTACGGCTGCTGTGGGTGCACAGTTTTTAAGATATACTGCAGTAGACACTGCTTCCGCCCAAAAGATTTTCTCAAGGCTATCGTCACTCAACATAGTCCATGCTCTCTCAGCAATTGTACGATTTGCACACTCACTTACACTGTTTTGTTCTGGCATGTAAGCAATTGTTAGTTGATGCTGTATGCCATATTTCTTTAGGAACTATGTTAAAACTCTGTTGTCATACTCTCCACCATTGTTGGATCTCAATACTTTTAATTTCAGACCCGTCCGAGTCTCCACCAGGTTCTTGTATTCCACAATTGTATTGACAACTTCACTTTTAGCTTTCATGAAATACACGTTTCGTCCTTGTGGCATCATCAATAAATGTAATGAAATACCTGTAGCCACTCATTGATTCTATCACCATCGGACCACATACGTCAGTATGCACTAAGGTTAGTGGTGTTTCCACTCTACTAGTAGACTTAGGAAATGGGGTGCGAGTCTGCTTTCCTTTTATACAACTCTCACACACAGGTCTCTTAGTATTACTCACAGTGATTCCAGTTGCCATTCCATCGAGTAGTTTCTGGACGTAGGGGGTCATCCCGAGTTGATTGATCGCTGCCAATTTTCGCAGTGCAGCGATCAGGTGAAAAAATGGCATTTATGCGCATACGTATGGCCCGCAATGTGCACGCGCGACGTACGGGTACAAAGCTCTTGTGGTTGTGCTCAGGATCTAGCGAAGTTTTCCTTCGCACTGATGGCCACAAGAAGGGGGCATTTCTGGGTGTCAACTGACCGTTTTCAGGGAGTGCTTGCAAAAACGCAGGCGTGTCTGAAAAAACGCAGGCGTGGCTGGGCGTTTGCTGGGCGGGTGTATGACATCAAATCTGGACATGAATAGGCTGAAGTGATCGCAAGTGCTGAGTAGGTTCAGAGCTACTCAGAAACTGCACAAACTGTTTTTGCAGACTCCGGCTGCACATGTGTTCGCACTTCTGCTAAGCTAAAATACACTCCCCAGTGGGTACCGGCATAGCGTTTGCACGGCTGCTAAAAACTGCTAGCGAGCGACCAACTCAGAATGACCCCCATTGTCATATCCCAGATGACCTAGGTGCCTGTACCACAGCTCCATCGACTGGTTTGAATCAGAGGCCGCCATTTCGGAACACTGCTCGGTGTCCAGGACATATAGTTGGTTGCTCGGGGTTGCTGATGCAATTACAGTCCTTTTCTCATTTTGCACCATACCTTTGCCCTTTACAAACTGGACTCTGTAACCCTTTTTCTCCAGGATGCTTATAGCAATGAGATTGCTTCCCAATTCTGACACGAACAAGATGTCTTGGATGTCCGTAATAACTATTTCACCTTTAATTCTTAGATGCAACGTGATTGTCCCAAATTTTGAAGAAGTAAGGAATTTGTCTCCAATTTCTTTTACTGTAATGGGTTCACATGCTGTCAGTGAATTGAACCATTCCTGATTACAACTGAAATGCCTTGTGTCCACCGAGTCCATGTACCAGCAATCCTTCTTGTGACTATCTTCTACATTCAATTCTGACTCATTTGGTTTGTTGCGCTTCTTCTGCGTACCATTGCAATTTCTCAGTCTGCAATCTGAGGCCTTGTGACATATAAAGCACTTAAACTTGAGCTTTCTGGACTTAGTACCTTTTGTGAATAAGGCAGAACTCTCAGAATGTGTCTCGACAGGAATACGTTCTTGGAACTGCAGCAGCTTGGCTCTTACAATTTCTGTTGTCAGCTTGGTTAGACTCCAAAGCTACTGTACTACCAGGAAATCGAATTCTGGTGTCAGATTCTGTAACATCGCCACCTCCACTTCCTCATCATCCACTTGTGCCCCCACAGATGCTAACTGCTGAGCTATTGACAGTATTTTATCAATATAATCATTCATGTCTTTACATGCACTTAACTTTGTCCATATAGCATATGCCTCAAGTTTATTTTTCTCATCAGACCTTTGTCCTCATACGCCATTTGCAGAGCTACCAACATGTCTTTTGCTGACACTTTCCTGCTGATAATGGAGTAGACGTGTTGTTCCACTGCAAAGCATATCGTCCCGATGGCTCTATTCACTTCAACTGGGTTTGGGTCTGCTCCTGGCTCAATTGTGACTTTCCACAACTTTTCCCGCTTAAGCTGTATCTCCATGGCGAATTTCCATGTTGTGTAATTCTATAAGCCTTTTTAGCTTTGTAAAGATCAGGCTGTTCCCTGTACTGTACATTCTTCTCTATATTTAATAAAAGTACTCCTTCTTTAATCAGCTGCACTTTTATTTCTTATGTACCTCTGTTTTAGAATGCCTTTCCAACGTGAGGTGCTGGGCCCATAACCTGTTGGCAGAGTGTTGCGGTGTCGGATAGGGATGTTATTCCACACAACGGCACTTAACCAGGATGATTGGTTTATTCATATAACAGAGATAACAGCCTGTAGTACATAGAAGATGTTCTGCAGCAGCAGGAACTCACAGTATACATGTGAAGCAGTACAGCGGTAACACAGCATCTTAGTACACACAGGATGCGGCTGCATACACACAGGGTGTGGCTGTGGGGTAGACAAGGTCACACACAGAGGAGAGCAGAAGCTGCACGTCAGTGCAGTTGTCTCTCCCAGGAAGAACTCTCTCAGACTGTGCACTAAGCACCTCCTCCTGCACTGAGCTAACACTAGGAGGGAAAGCACTAGAGCAGGGAAGCTGCCTCTAGTGCTGGGAATGGAGACAGACCACAGAGTCATCCACTGTCTAACACTTTTGACCTGGATTGTTTATGAACCTATTATGAACTTTGGGCTTGATGCAGAGATGGACAGAATTGCAGAGTCCACCAAAATGCAAATGCAGCAGGAGCTGTCTCTATGAAATAGACACCTCCTGCATCGCATTTGCAATCTGAGTGCAATGTCCATAGATGCTGCCTCGGATCACCATCACGACCATCGGCTGCGATGGTTGCATGTTTGGCCAGGCTGCATAAGCTGATGCTTACTCGGCCTGGCTGGTTTCTAGAACACATCCTGTGCATGCGTAGTCCTCCCACCATCGGAGATGTGCGATAACCATCGGGTTTGCGTGCATCTATGAATCTGCCTGTCCTCTGATCTCAGTCTGTCTATTAGATTTTATTCATACCAGTCTGCAGTGAACATCAGATACTACTTACAGTAGCCCAGACATTACTTTACTACAGGGATTACCTGCATACCAGAGACTTTTAGCCAAAGGAGGGCAACCGACAAGGGTTGTGGCCATGCAGGGTGGGGTGTGGCCTTGCAGAACTGCAGATAATGTCCCACTGCAGAACCCGGTTCCCTGTCACTGCAGAGTAGCCGACACTTTGGTGTCACCCCCTCCAAGGGTGACACCGAATCAACACCCCCTGGACCCCCAAAGTTACACCTGTGCTGCTAGCTAATATGCAGTATCACATTCTGCTGTGCTCCAGAGTGCACTTTGTCTCCCAGGGGATGCAGCCATTATGTTGACATTTATAATGCTGGCAGTTATGATTTTGATACCATGTCGACAATAATGTAAACATTGTTGAAATCTTGATGTGGAACATGTCAACATCTGCCAAATGTCAGCATGTTAACAATGTCACATCTGAAATGAGGGCATGTAAGGCCACTGGAGGGGAGGTTAGGGGTAAGTTGCGGGGCGGTGGGTGAGGGTTAAGGTTTGGGGTTAGGAGATCGACTAACTCACCACCAGAACCACTGAAGCATCAGCCGGAACTCATCAGCAGCTGCCCGCCGGAGCACCCGCTGAACAGAGTAAGTCACTGCTGGACCGCAAGGAACATTTTGACGACATTCTAATCATTTCATCAGTGTTGACATGATGAATGTCTACATGATGAGTGTCAACGAAATATACCCATCCTATTTCCCGGAACAATCAGAGATATGTGTGTATTTCTGCAGTCCAGCTTCTGATAACAGTGACCTGTGCGCTCTTACTGTACAACCATTTGCAGCATTTAATTGTTTATTGCTGTGTACTAATACTGCGTGATGCCGGGATGCTGGCAGTCATGTGACCGATGCCGGAATCCCAACACCACTCAGAATCCCAACGCTGAGACACCAAATGCTGACATCCCGAAGGTTAAGTATCAGGGCCACTATTAGGGTTTGGACCATGGGGAGGGGGATAGGTACTAGAACTAGAGGGGGGGGGGTGGTTGGGCGGTTAGCTGCAGTCAACCTCCCCCCCCCTTCCCCGGGTCTTACCCCTAGCCGCCACCCCTGCTATCCTAGGCCTAATTGCCTTCCTGGGCGGGTTAGGGTAGAGGTCATGGGAGGGCTAAAACACTTATCCCATCACCTGTCAGCATTCTAATTGTCGGGATGCCAGTGTCAATTATGTGCCCGCCGGCATCCCGACAGTCAGGATCCTGTATCACACCCAATACTTCTACAGTGCTACAATCAAATGTTTATTCCTGCAGCTGTGTCACACAATCTGCAGCTATGTGATAGGGCTGTGTAGCGCAGTGTACAGGAGTTTGCGTCAGTGTATAATAGGTGTCAGCTCCCTTATCTCCAATATCAGAAACATTTGCTGACTTCACTCTCTAGGTGCAAGGTCTGTAATAGTCTTTTTAAATTCCCAGAATCATTTTGTTAATTTAAAACCATGTCAGAAAACCAATTAATTTCCAAGGTAAGAGTTGGTGTTAAATATGCTGGTGTTAAACAGATGTGTTTGCTAAATGCTTTAGATTCTTGTCAGTCAGCGCGAGCATGCTTGAAGCTCAGTACATATTAGCAATGCAGCTAAATCCAATCAAGCTTTCAATCAAATGTCTCTCTGAGCCGCAGCACAAGTGGAAACTCTCTAAAAAACATTTTACCATGCTGGCTACTGTCACTGTTAAAGGAAGAACAGGACACACATAAAGACTATACAGGTCAAATTCCCCAGTTTTTCAATCACTGCAGTAATCAAGTAATCAGCAGAAATTGGGAGGACACCTGTAGGCATTGTTTGTATCAACTTTAAAGGTTTAGGTACTAATTCTAAACTGAGAGCAAAACAAGTAAGTATTACTGCACCTTGTATAACAGGGTCTCAGAAAGTAGGACACATGGTAGGCAGATACTGCACTTAACACACACACACACACACACACACACACACACACACACACAAATCCTGGATAAACAGGTACAGTAATTAAACACACAGATAGATAGTGTAGATGACTCAGCACTAAAGTGCTAGTAATCAGTCTGCTGTGGTAGAAAGCAGCCACAATCTGCTATGCTTCCTGGCACAGCTAGTTTAGAAAGTCCCTGGCACTAGTCAGACTCACTGGCCGCTATTTGGCATCAGTGCCCAGAGCACATGGCTTCCACTACTTGCTTTAGTTTCCCTTGTAGGGAGCTGATTCCACAGGAATGTGGGTCCTGTAATTCAGGTGAGAGGCAACCCCTCTCACCACACTTGGTAAAAGCATGTTGCACTGCAGGTAGAGCAGATGTAAAATGTGCAGAGATTATTAATGATTACAGGTAGTGCACCATGGTTGACGTTTAGAGGCACGAGACAGGGGTTCCCTTTATCGCCTTTATTATTTAATTTAGCATTAGATCCACTGTTTCACACTTTTCATCTTAACACTAATTTTGAAGGAATAAAAATCGGCACACTTGAAGTTACAGTCACTGCATTTGCAGACGATCTCTTGCTCTTTACTTCAAATCCATCATGATCTATACCACATATATTTGAGATTATTTCACAGTTTGGGGAATCATCTGGATTTTCAGTTACCTGGGATAACTTTGATGTAATAAAAACAGGGCCAGACTGACCATCTGGCACTTCTGGTAAATGCACACAGTTTGAGAACCACTGACATAGAGAGAGTAAACCAAGATGGTCAGCAGGTCCTCCACTGAATTGGATGGGTGTATCAATAAAATATTTGAGAGTACAGATTCCAAAAGATATTGATAAACTTTATAATCTTAACATAGGGATACTAATTAGATTGGGTATAACAGATTTGCATAGATAGCAAAAATACCGCTCATTATATTGGAGAGCAAACATAATTAAAATGGTTTAATTCCCCAAAATACTATATCCATTACAGGTTTTACCAATACTAATATTAAAAAGAGATGAGAAAGTATTGAATAGGGAATTTAGGGAATGTATTTGGAATAATAAACAGCCTCGCATAACACTGATTAAGCTTCAACTGAAGATAACTGAGAGAGAAATAAGCTTTCCCAATATTAGAAGATACAGTATAGTCTGGCCAGTGTAATGCAAGTAAAGGTGTATAAGGCACTGGTTACATACTGTAATTAGTGATGAGTGGGTTCGGATCCTCGGAATCCGACCCGCCCGAACTTCACCTTTTTTTTACACGGGTCCGAGCGACTCGGATCCTCCCGCCTTGCTCGGTTAACCCGAGCGCGCCCGAACGTCATCATCCCGCTGTCGGATTCTCGCGAGACTCGGATTCTATATAAGGAGCTGCGCGTCGCCGCCATTTTCACACGTGCATTGAGATTGATAGGGAGAGGACGTGGCTAGCGTCCTCTCCGTTATAGTAGAACACAGAGTGACTTAGTTAGTTATAATTGTGGGGAGGATTGGGGACGGGGAGCAGCTGTTAGGGAGTACAGTGCAGGGTTTTGATTATACCACAAGTGAGTTTAATCCTTTGTTTCTCTGCCTGAAAAAAACGCTCCGACCACCATATCTGTGCTCACTCAGTGTGCTGCACTGCTGCATGATATATCTGTGCTGAGTGCACTGCTCTGCTCACACTGCCTAATTGTGGGGACTGGGGAGCAGTTATAGCAGGAGTACAGTGCACAGTTTTGCTGACAGTGACCACCAGTCCAGTATACGTTGTCTGCCTGAAAAACACTCCTGTGTTTTTTTTTCTTTCTTCATACTAGTTTAGCAGTCTGCTGACAGTGTCCACCAGGTCCGTTATACAGTATATTATATATATAAGCAGCAGTACGGTAGGCCACGGCTGTACCTACCTCTGTGTCATCAGTGCACTCGTCGTCCATAAGTAATATAATACTATACTATCCATCCATCTACATTGTATACCTGTGTTGTTGTTTTTTTCTTCATACTAGTTTAGCAGTCTGCTGACAGTGTCCACCAGGTCCGTTATACAGTATATTATATATATAAGCAGCAGTACGGTAGGCCACGGCTGTACCTACCTCTGTGTTGTCACTCGTCGTCCATAAGTAATATAATACTATACTATCCATCCATCTACATTGTATACCTGTGGTGTTTTTTTTTTCTTCATCCTAGTTTAACAGTCTGCTGACAGTGTCCACCAGGTCCGTTATACAGTATATTATATATATAAGCAGCAGTACGGTAGGCCACGGCTGTACCTACCTCTGTGTCGTCACTCGTCGTCCATAAGTAATATAATACTATACTATCCATCCATCTACATTGTATACCTGTGGTGTTTTTTTTTTCTTCATACTAGTTTAGCAGTCTGCTGACAGTATCCACCAGGTCCGTTATACAGTATATTATATATATAAGCAGCAGTACGGTAGGCCACAGCTGTACCTACCTCTGTGTCGTCACTCGTCGTCCATAAGTAATATAATACTATACTATCCATCCATCTACATTGTATACCTGTGGTGTTTTTTTTTTCTTCATACTAGTTTAGCAGTCTGCTGACAGTGTCCACCAGGTCCGTTATACAGTATATTATATATATAAGCAGCAGTACGGTAGGCCACGGCTGTACCTACCTCTGTGTCGTCACTCGTCGTCCATAAGTAATATAATACTATACTATCCATCCATCTACATTGTATACCTGTGGTGTTTTTTTTTTCTTCATACTAGTTTAGCAGTCTGCTGACAGTGTCCACCAGGTCCGTTATACAGTATATTATATATATAAGCAGCAGTACGGTAGGCCACGGCTATACCTACCTCTGTGTCGTCACTCGTCGTCCATAAGTAATATAATACTATACTATCCATCCATCTACATTGTATACATGTGGTGTTTTTTTTTTTCATACTAGTTTAGCAGTCTGCTGACAGTGTCCACCAGGTCCGTTATACAGTATATTATATATATAAGCAGCAGTACGGTAGGCCACGGCTGTACCTACCTCTGTGTCGTCAGTGCACTCGTCGTCCATAAGTAATATAATACTATACTATCCATCCATCTACATTGTATACCTGTGGTGTTTTTTTTTTCTTCATACAGTTTAGCAGTCTGCTGACAGTGTCCACCAGGTCCGTTATACAGTATATTATATATATAAGCAGCAGTACGGTAGGCCACGGCTGTACCTACCTCTGTGTCGTCAGTGCACTCGTCGTCCATAAGTAATATAATACTATACTATCCATCCATCTACATTGTATACCAGTGGTGTTTTTTTTTTCTTCATACTAGTTTAGCAGTCTGCTGACAGTGTCCACCAGGTCCGTTATACAGTATATTATATATATAAGCAGCAGTACGGTAGGCCACGGCTGTACCTACCTCTGTGTCATCAGTGCACTCGTCGTCCATAAGTAATATAATACTATACTATCCATCCATCTACATTGTATACCTGTGGTGTTTTGTTTTTCTTCATACTAGTTTAGCAGTCTGCTGACAGTGTCCACCAGGTCCGTTATACAGTATATTATATATATAAGCAGCAGTACGGTAGGCCACGGCTGTACCTACCTCTGTGTCGTCAGTGCACTCGTCGTCCATAAGTAATATAATACTATACTATCCATCCATCTACATTGTATACCTGTGGTGTTGTTTTTTTCTTCATACTAGTTTAGCAGTCTGCTGACAGTGTCCACCAGGTCCGTTATACAGTATATTATATATATAAGCAGCAGTATGGTAGGCCACGGATGTACCTACCTCTGTGTCGTCACTCGTCGTCCATAAGTAATATAATACTATACTATCCATCCATCTACATTGTATACCTGTGGTGTTTTTTTTTTCTTCATCCTAGTTTAGCAGTCTGCTGACAGTGTCCGCCAGGTCCGTTATACAGTATATTATATATATAAGCAGCAGTACGGTAGGCCACGGCTGTACCTACCTCTGTGTCGTCACTCGTCGTCCATAAGTAATATAATACTATACTATCCACCCATCTACATTGTATACCTGTGGTGGCTTTTAGTTGTGCGCAAAATATGGAGAACAAAAATGTGGAGGTTAAAAAAATAGGGAAAGATCAAGATCCACTTCCACCTCGTGCTGAAGCTGCTGCCACTAGTCATGGCCGAGACGATGAAATGCCATCAACGTCGTCTGCCAAGGCCGATGCCCAATGTCATAGTACAGAGCATGTAAAATCCAAAACACAAAAGATCAGTAAAAAAATGACCCAAAAATCAAAATTAAAAGCGTCTGAGGAGAAGCGTAAACTTGCCAATATGCCATTTACGACACGGAGTGGCAAGGAACGGCTGAGGCCCTGGCCTATGTTCATGGCTAGTGGTTCAGCTTCACATGAGGATGGAAGCACTCATCCTCTCGCTAGAAAAAGGAAAAGACTTGCGGCAAAAGCACAGCAAAGAACTGTGCGTTCTTCGAAATCCCAAATCCCAAAGGAGAGTCCAATTGTGTCGGTTGCGATGCCTGACCTTCCCAACACTGGACGGGAAGAGCTTGCGCCTTCCACCATTTGCACGCCCCCTGCAAGTGTTGAAAGGAGCACCCGCAGTCCAGTTCCTGATAGTGAAATTGAAGATGTTAGTGTTGAAGTACACCAGGATGAGGATATGGGTGTTGCTGGCGCTGGGGAGGAAATTGACAAGGAGGATTCTGATGGTGAGGTGGTTTGTTTAAGTCAGGCACCCGGGGAGACACCTGTTGTCCGTGGGAGGAATATGGCCATTGACATGCCTGGTCAAAATACAAAAAAAATCAGCTCTTCAGTGTGGAATTATTTCAACAGAAATGCGGACAACTGGTGTCAAGCCGTGTGTTGCCTTTGTCAAGCTGTAATAAGTAGGGGTAAGGACGTTAACCACCTCGGAACATCCTGCCTTATACGTCACCTGCAGCGCATTTATAATAAGTCAGTGACAAGTTCAAAAACTTTGGGCGACAGCGGAAGCAGTCCACTGACTAGTAAATCCCTTCCTCTTGTAACCAAGCTCGCGCAAACCACACCACCAACTCCATCAGTGTCAATTTCCTCCTTACCCAGGAAAGCCAATAGTCCTGCAGGCCATGTCACTGGCAAGTCTGACGAGTCCTCTCCTAACTGGGATTCCTCCGATGCATCCTTGAGTGTAACGCCTACTGCTGCTGGCGCTGCTGTTGTTGCTGCTGGGAGTCGATCGTCATCCCAGAGGGGAAGTCGGAAGACCACTTGTACTACTTCCAGTAAGCAATTGACTGTCCAACAGTCCTTTGCGAGGAAGATGAAATATCACAGCAGTCATCCTGTTGCAAAGCGGATAACTGAGGCCTTGACAACTATGTTGGTGTTAGACGTGCGTCCGGTATCCGCCATTAGTTCACGGGGAACTAGACAATTGCTTGAGGTAGTGTGCCCCCGTTACCAAATACCATCTAGGTTCCACTTCTCTAGGCAGGCGATACCGAGAATGTACACGGACGTCAGAAAAAGACTCACCTGTGTCCTAAAAAATGCAGTTGTACCCAATGTCCACTTAACCACGGACATGTGGACAAGTGGAGCAGGGCAGACTCAGGACTACATGACTGTGACAGCCCACTGGGTAGATGTATTGCCTCCCGCTGCAAGAACAGCAGCGGCGGCACCAGTAGCAGCATCTCGCAAACGCCAACTCGTTCCTAGGCAGGCTACGCTTTGTATCACCGCTTTCCAGAATACGCACACAGCTGAAAACCTCTTACGGCAACTGAGGAAGATCATCGCAGAATGGCTTACCCCAATTGGACTCTCCTGGGGATTTGTGGCATCGGACAACGCTAGCAATATTGTGCGTGCATTACATCTGGGCAAATTCCAGCACGTCCCATGTTTTGCACATACATTGAATTTGGTGGTGCAGAATTATTTAAAAAACGACAGGGGCGTGCAAGAGATGCTGTCGGTGGCCAGAAGAATTGCGGGCCACTTTCGGCGTACAGGCACCGCGTACAGAAGACTGGAGCACCACCAAAAACACCTGAACCTGCCCTGCCATCATCTGAAGCAAGAGGTGGTAACGAGGTGGAATTCAACCCTCTATATGCTTCAGAGGATGGAGGAGCAGCAAAAGGCCATTCAAGCCTATACATCTGGCCACGATATAGGCAAAGGAGGTGGAATGCACCTGTCTCAAGCGCAGTGGAGAATGATTTCAACTTTGTGCAAGGTTCTGCAACCTTTTGAACTTGCCACACGTGAAGTCAGTTCAGACACTGCCAGCCTGAGTCAGGTCATTCCCCTTATCAGGCTTTTGCAGAAGAAGCTGGAGGCATTGAAGGAGGAGCTAAAACAGAGCGATTCCGCTAGGCATGTGGGACTTGTAGTTGGAGCCCTTCGTTCGCTTAACCAGGATTCACGGGTGGTCAATCTGTTGAAATCAGAGCACTACATTTTGGCCACCGTGCTCGATCCTAGATTTAAAACCTACGTTGGATCTCTCTTTCCGGCAGACACAAGTCTGCAGAGGTTCAAAAAACTGCTGGTGAGAAAATTGTCAAGTCAAGCAGAACGCGACCCGTCAACATCTCCTCCTTCACATTCTCCCGCAACTGGGGGTGCGAGGAAAAGGCTACGAATTCCGAGCCCACCCGCTGCCGGTGATGCAGGGCAGTCTGGAGCGACTGCTGATGCTGACATCTGGTCCGGACTGAAGGACCTGCCAACGATTACTGACATGTCGTCTACTGTCACTGCATATGATTCTCTCACCATTGAAAGAATGGTGGAGGATTATATGAGTGACCGCATCCAAGTAGGCACGTCAGACAGTCCGTACGTATACTGGCAGGAAAAAGAGGCAATTTGGAGGCCCTTGCAGAAACTGGCTTTATTCTACCTAAGTTGCCCTCCCTCCAGTGTGTACTCCGAAAGAGTGTTTAGTGCCGCCGCTCACCTTGTCAGCAATCGGCGTACGAGGTTACTTCCAGAAAATGTAGAGAAGATGATGTTCATTAAAATGAATTATAATCAATTCCTCCATGGAGACATTCACCAGCAGCAATTGCCTCCAGAAAGTACACGGGGATCTGAGATGGTGGATTCCAGTGGGGACGAATTAATAATCTGTGAGGAGGGGATGTACACAGTGAAAGGGGTGATGAATCGGACGATGATGATGAGGTGGACATCTTGCCTCTGTAGAGCCAGTTTGTGCAAGGAGAGATTGCTTCTTTTTTGGTGGGGGCCCAAACCAACCAGTCATTTCAGTCACAGTCGTGTGGCAGACCCTGTCGCTGAAATGATGGGTTGGTTAAAGTGTGCATGTCCTGTTTATACAACATAAGGGTGGGTGGGAGGGCCCAAGGACAATTCCATCTTGCACCTCTTTTTTCTTTCATTTTTCTTTGCGTAATGTGCTGTTTGGGGAGTATTTTTTGGAAGGGCCATCCTGCCTGACACTGCAGTGCCACTCCTAGATGGGCCAGGTGTTTGTGTCGGCCACTAGGGTCGCTTAGCTTAGTCGTCACACAGCTACCTCATTGCACCTCTTTTTTTCTTTGCGTCATGTGCTGTTTGGGGAGTATTTTTTGGAAGGGCCATCCTGCGTAAGATGGGCCAGGTGTTTGTGCCGGCCACTAGGGTCGCTTAGCTTACTCACACAGCTACCTCATTGCGCCTCTTTTTTTCTTTGCGTCATGTGCTGTTTGGGGAGTATTTTTTGGAAGGGCCATCCTGCGTGACACTGCAGTGCCACTCCTAGATGGGCCAGGTGTTTGTGTCGGCCACTAGGGTCGCTTAGCTTACTCACACAGCTACCTCATTGCGCCTCTTTTTTTCTTTGCGTCATGTGCTGTTTGGGGAGTATTTTTTGGAAGGGCCATCCTGCGTGACACTGCAGTGCCACTCCTAGATGGGCCAGGTGTTTGTGTCGGCCACTAGGGTCGCTTAGCTTACTCACACAGCTACCTCATTGCTCCTCTTTTTTTCTTTGCGTCATGTGCTGTTTGGGGAGTATTTTTTGGAAGGGCCATCCTGCGTGACACTGCAGTGCCACTCCTAGATGGGCCAGGTGTTTGTGTCGGCCACTAGGGTCGCTTAGCTTACTCACACAGCTACCTAATTGCGCCTCTTTTTTTCTTTGCGTCATGTGCTGTTTGGGGAGTATTTTTTGGAAGGGCCATCCTGCCTGACACTGCAGTGCCACTCCTAGATGGGCCAGGTGTTTGTGTCGGCCACTTGTGTCGCTTAGCTTAGCCATCCAGCGACCTCGGTGCAAATTTTAGGACTAAAAATAATATTGTCAGGTGTGAGGTGTTCAGAATAGACTGGAAATGAGTGGAAATTATGGTAATTGAGGTTAATAATACTATGGGATCAAAATGACCCCCAAATTCAATGATTTAAGCTGTTTTTTAGGGTTTATTGAAAAAAACACCCGAATCCAAAACACACCCGAATCCGACAAAAAAAAATTCGGTGAGGTTTTGCCAAAACGCGTTCGAACCCAAAACACGGCCGCGGAACCGAACCCAAAACCAAAACACAAAACCCGAAAAATTTCCGGTGCACATCACTATAATAGGGATAAACACGTGAGTACTACTTTGGAACAAACATTTCTAGCAGATATGTAACTCATATTATTCTTACATACTTTAAGATCTGATATCACATTGAAAGTTCAAAATAAACCATTGTTAATGACGGTATGGGAGACATGGAAAAGTGTTAAGACACCACACGGTTTACACAAGTATACATTGTTGTAAAATTTAGCATTTCAAAGAGAAGCTTTCAACCCCATTGAGAGTTGGAAAGTTCATGTTGTCATAACATAGGAAACCTAATTGAGAACACAACTGCTAAATTTATGCAAAATCAACGAGATCATGAAGGCAGATCATCAAATCTGTAACGGATAGTTTTGCATTATTCCAAGTGTTACATTATGCTCAGCAAGTGTTACAAAAACTACCACAAAACAATCTTAATAATAACATAGGTATGGAATTGAATCAACCTTCCAAGTAGGTAGACATGCTATTACAGTGCACTATAACTATATTAAAAGAGATAAGACATATATCTAAACAGTGGTGCAAGTAGAAAAAAATTCTTAGTGGTACTTAGTGGTACGAGCACGCCCAAAAAATGGGTGTGGCCACATGGGGCATGGCCAATGAAAAATAAGAATTTACTTACCGATAATTCTATTTCTCATAGTCCGTAGTGGATGCTGGGGACTCCGTAAGGACCATGGGGAATAGCGGCTCCGCAGGAGACTGGGCACAAAAGTAAAAGCTTTAGGACTACCTGGTGTGCACTGGCTCCTCCCCCTATGACCCTCCTCCAAGCCTCAGTTAGGATACTGTGCCCGGACGAGCGTACACAATAAGGAAGGATATTGAATCCCGGGTAAGACTCATACCAGCAACACCAATCACACCGTACAACCTGTGATCTGAACCCAGTTAACAGCATGATAACAGAGGAGCCTCTGAAAAGATGGCTCACAACAATAATAACCCGATTTTTGTAACAATAACTATGTACAAGTATTGCAGACAATCCGCACTTGGGATGGGCGCCCAGCATCCACTACGGACTATGAGAAATAGAATTATCGGTAAGTAAATTCTTATTTTCTCTAACGTCCTAAGTGGATGCTGGGGACTCCGTAAGGACCATGGGGATTATACCAAAGCTCCCAAACGGGCGGGAGAGTGCGGATGACTCTGCAGCACCGAATGAGAGAACTCAAGGTCCTCCTCAGCCAGGGTATCAAATTTGTAGAATTTAGCAAACGTGTTTGCCCCTGACCAAGTAGCTGCTCGGCAAAGTTGTAAAGCCGAGACCCCTCGGGCAGCCGCCCAAGATGAGCCCACCTTCCTTGTGGAATGGGCATTTACAGATTTTGCCTGTGGCAGGCCTGCCACAGAATGTGCAAGCTGAATTGTACTACAAATCCAGCGAGCAATAGTCTGCTTAGAAGCAGGAGCACCCAGCTTGTTGGGTGCATACAGGATAAATAGCGAGTCAGATTTTCTGACTCCAGCCGTCCTGGAAACATATATTTTCAGGGCCCTGACTACGTCCAGCAACTTGGAGTCCTCCAAGTCCCTAGTAGCCGCAGGCACCACAATAGGCTGGTTCAAGTGAAATGCTGAAACCACCTTAGGGAGAAATTGAGGACGAGTCCTCAATTCTGCCCTGTCCGTATGAAAAATTAGGTAAGGGCTTTTATAGGATAAAGCCGCCAATTCTGAGACACGCCTGGCTGAAGCCAGGACTAACAGCATTACCACCTTCCATGTGAGATATTTTAAGTCCACAGTGGAAAGTGGTTCAAACCAATGTGATTTTAGGAATCCCAAAACTACATTTAGATCCCAAGGTGCCACTGGAGGCACAAAAGGAGGTTGTATATGCAGTACCCCCTTGACAAACGTCTGTACTTCAGGAACTGAAGCCAGTTCTTTTTGGAAGAAAATCGACAGGGCCGAAATCTGAACCTTAATGGAACCTAATTTTAGGCCCATAGACAGTCCTGTTTGTAGGAAATGCAGGAAACGACCCAGTTGAAATTCCTCTGTAGGGGCCTTCCTGGCCTCGCACCACGCAACATATTTACGCCAAATACGGTGATAATGTTGTACGGTTACATCCTTCCTGGCTTTGATCAGGGTAGGGATGACTTCATCCGGAATGCCTTTTTCCTTCAGGATCCGGCGTTCAACCGCCATGCCGTCAAACGCAGCCGCGGTAAGTCTTGTAAGAGACAGGGTCCCTGCTGGAGCAGGTCCTTTCTTAGAGGTAGAGGCCACGGGTCCTCTGTGAGCATCTCTTGAAGTTCCGGGTACCAAGTCCTTCTTGGCCAATCCGGAGCCACGAGTATAGTCCTTACTCCTCTCCTTCTTATGATCCTCAGTACCTTGGGTATGAGAGGCAGAGGAGGGAACACATACACTGACTGGTACACCCATGGTGTTACCAGAGCGTCCACAGCTATTGCCTGAGGGTCCCTTGACCTGGCGCAATATCTGTCTAGTTTTTTGTTGAGGCGGGACGCCATCATGTCCACCTTTGGTTTTTCCCAACGGTTCACAATCATGTGGAAGACTTCTGGGTGAAGTCCCCACTCCCCCGGGTGGAGGTCGTGTCTGCTGAGGAAGTCTGCTTCCCAGTTGTCCACCCCCGGAATGAACACTGCTGACAGTGCTATCACATGATTTTCTGCCCAGCGAAGAATCCTTGCAACTTCTGTCATTGCCCTCCTGCTTCTTGTGCCGCCCTGTCTGTTTACGTGGGCGACTGCCGTGATGTTGTCCGACTGGATCAGCACCGGCTGACCTTGAAGCAGAGGTCTTGCTAGGCTCAGAGCATTGTAGATGGCTCTTAGCTCCAGGATATTTATGTGAAGTGATGTCTCCAGGCTTGACCACAAGCCCTGGAAATTTCTTCCCTGTGTGACTGCTCCCCAGCCTCTCAGGCTGGCATCCGTGGTCACCAGGACCCAGCCCTGAATGCCGAATCTGCGGCCCTCTAGAAGATGAGCACTCTGCAACCACCACAGGAGAGACACCCTTGTCCTTGGAGACAGGGTTATCCGCTGATGCATCTGAAGATGCGATCCGGACCATTTGTCCAGCAGATCCCACTGAAAAGTTCTTGCGTGGAATCTGCCGAATGGAATCGCTTCGTAAGAAGCCACCATTTTTCTCAGGACCCTTGTGCATTGATGCACTGACACTTGGCCTGGTTTTAGGAGGTTCCTGACTAGCTCGGATAACTCCCTGGCTTTCTCCTCCGGGAGAAACACCTTTTTCTGGACTGTGTCCAGAATCATCCCTAGGAACAACAGACGTGTCGTCGGAATCAGCTGCGATTTTGGAATATTTAGAATCCACCCGTGCTGTCATAGCACTACTTGAGATAGTGCTACTCCGACCTCTAACTGTTCCCTGGACCTTGCCCTTATCAGGAGATCGTCCAAGTAAGGGATAATTAAGACGCCTTTTCTTCGAAGAAGAATCATCATTTCGGCCATTACCTTGGTAAAGACCCGGGGTGCCGTGGACAATCCAAACGGCAGCGTCTGAAACTGATAGTGACAGTTCTGTACCACAAACCTGAGGTACCCTTGGTGAGAAGGGTAAATTGGGACATGGAGGTAAGCATCCTTGATGTCCAGAGACACCATATAGTCCCCTTCTTCCAGGTTCGCTATCACTGCTCTGAGTGACTCCATCTTGAATTTGAACCTTTGTATGTAAGTGTTCAAGGATTTCAGATTTAAAATAGGTCTCACCGAGCCGTCCGGCTTCGGTACCACAAACAGCGTGGAATAATACCCCTTTCCCTGTTGTAGGAGGGGTACCTTGATTATCACCTGCTGGGAATACAGCTTGTGAATGGCTTCCAATACCGCCTCCCTGTCGGAGGGAGACGTTGGTAAAGCAGACTTCAGGAACCGGCGAGGGGGAGACGTCTCGAATTCCAATTTGTACCCCTGAGATACTACCTGCAGGATCCAGGGGTCCACTTGCGAGTGAGCCCACTGCGCGCTGAAATTCTTGAGACGACCCCCCACCGTACCTGAGTCCGCTTGTAAGGCCCCAGCGTCATGCTGAGGACTTGGCAGAAGCGGGGGAGGGCTTCTGTTCCTGGGAAGAGGCTGCCTGCTGCAGTCTTTTTCCCCTTCCTCTGCCCCGGGGCAGATATGAGTGGCCCTTTGCCCGCTTGCCCTTATGGGGACGAAAGGATTGAGCCTGAAAAGACGGTGTCTTTTTCTGCTGAGAGGTGACCTGGGGTAAAAAGGTGGATTTCCCAGCCGTTGCCGTGGCCACCAGGTCCGATAGACCGACCCCAAATAACTCCTCCCCTTTATACGGCAATACTTCCATATGCCGTTTGGAATCCGCATCACCTGACCACTGTCGCGTCCATAACCCTCTTCTGGCAGAAATGGACAGCGCACTTACTCTTGATGCCAGAGTGCAAATATCCCTCTGTGCATCTCGCATATATAGAAATGCATCCTTTAAATGCTCTATAGTCAATAATATACTGTCCCTGTCCAGGGTATCAATATTTTCAGTCAGGGAATCCGACCAAGCCACCCCAGCACTGCACATCCAGGCTGAGGCGATTGCTGGTCTCAGTATAACACCAGTATGTGTGTATATACTTTTTAGGATATTTTCCAGCTTCCTATCAGCTGGCTCCTTGAGGGCGGCCGTATCCGGAGACGGTAACGCCACTTGTTTTGATAAGCGTGTGAGCGCCTTATCTACCCTAGGGGGTGTTTCCCAACGCGCCCTAACCTCTGGCGGGAAAGGGTATAATGCCAATAATTTTTTAGAAATTAGCAGTTTTTTTATCGGGGGAAACCCACGCTTCATCACACACCTCATTTAATTCATCTGATTCAGGAAAAACTACGGGTAGTTTTTTCACACCCCACATAATACCCTTTTTTGTGGTACTTGTAGTATCAGAAATGTTCAAAACCTCCTTCATTGCCGTGATCATGTAACGTGTGGCCCTACTGGAAAATACGTTTGTTTCCTCACCGTCGACACTGGAGTCAGTATCCGTGTCTGGGTCTGTGTCAACCATCTGAGGTAACGGGCGCTTTAGAGCCCCTGACGGTGTTTGAGACGCCTGGACAGGTATTAACTGTTTTTCCGGCTGTCTCATGTCGTCAACAGTCTTTTGTAAAGTGCTGACGCTATCACGTAATTCCTTCCATACGACCATCCAGTCAGGTGTCGACTCCCTAGGGGGTGACATCACTATTACAGGCAATTGCTCCGCCTCCATACCATTTTCCTCCTCATACATGTCGACACAACGTACCGACACACAGCACACACACAGGGAATGCTCTGATAGAGGACAGGACCCCACTAGCCCTTTGGGGAGACAGAGGGAGAGTTTGCCAGCACACACCAGAGCGCTATATATATATACAGGGATAACCTTATATAAGTGTTTTTCCCTTATATAGCTGCTGTATTATTAATCTGCCAAATTTAGTGCCCCCCCTCTCTTGTTTTACCCTGTTTCTGTAGTGCAGGACTGCAGGGGAGAGCCAGGGAGCTTCCCTCCAACGGAGCTGTGAGGGAAAATGGCGCTTGTGTGCTGAGGAGATAGGCTCCGCCCCCTTCTCGGCGGCCTTTCTCCCGCTTTTTTAAGGAAAAACTGGCAGGGGTTAAATGCATCCATATAGCCCAGGAGCTATATGTGATGTATTTTTAGCCATCTAAGGTGTTTTTATTGCGTCTCAGGGCGCCCCCCCCCCAGCGCCCTGCACCCTCAGTGACCGGAGTGTGAAGTGTGCTGAGAGCAATGGCGCACAGCTGCGGTGCTGTGCGCTACCTTATTGAAGACAGGACGTCTTCTGCCGCCGATTTCCCGGACCTCTTCAGTCTTCTGGCTCTGTAAGGGGGCCGGCGGCGCGGCTCTGGGACCCATCCATGGCTGGGCCTGTGATCGTCCCTCTGGAGCTAATGTCCAGTAGCCTAAGAAGCCCAATCCACTCTGCACGCAGGTGAGTTCGCTTCTTCTCCCCTTAGTCCCTCGGTGCAGTGAGCCTGTTGCCAGCAGGTCTCACTGAAAATAAAAAACCTAAAACTAAACTTTTCACTAAGCAGCTCAGGAGAGCCACCTAGTGTGCACCCTTCTCGTTCGGGCACAAAAATCTAACTGAGGCTTGGAGGAGGGTCATAGGGGGAGGAGCCAGTGCACACCAGGTAGTCCTAAAGCTTTTACTTTTGTGCCCAGTCTCCTGCGGAGCCGCTATTCCCCATGGTCCTTACGGAGTCCCCAGCATCCACTTAGGACGTTAGAGAAATGGGGGCATGATACACATATGGGGGGCCAGAAACACATATGCCCCCACAGTGCCAGATATGCTCCCACAGTGCAAGATACACATATGTCCCCACAGTGCCAGATACACATATGCCCCCACAGTGCCAGATATGCACCCACAGTGCCAGATACACATATGCCTCCACAGTGCCAGATACGCCACCACTGTGCCAGATACAGAAATGCCCCCAGCAGTACGAGATAAGCTCCTACAGTGCCTGATATGCTCCCACAGTGCCAGATACACATATGCCCCCACAGTGCCAGATATGCACCCACAGTGCCAGATACACATATGCCTCCACAGTGCCAGATACGCCACCACTGTGCCAGATACAGAAATGCCCCCAGCAGTACGAGATAAGCTCCTACAGTGCTTGATATGCTCCCACAGTACCAGATACAAATATGCCCACACAGTGCCAGATACACATATGCCCCACAGTGCCAGATACACAAATGCCCTACAGTGCCAAATACATAAATGCCCCACACTGCCACATACACAAATGCGCCACAGTGCCAGATACACAAATGCCCATATTACATATGCCCCCACGTGCTGCTCACCACTGCTGCTGTTGGTGGTGCTGCTGCTGTGTGAGGGGAGGAGAGCGCAGCATGCACCTTTCCTGCCCCTCAATGCTCAGTGAAGTCCGGTCTCCAGTGGTGTGTATCTCAAATGAGGCGCCGGTTCGTTAGCCAATCAGAGCTCGTGGACCAGTAGCCAATCAGGAGCCACGGCTGCCGGGCCATGAGCTCTGATTGGCTAATGAACCGGTGCCTCATTTGAGATTCATGCCGCAGCCGGAGACCGAACTTCACTGAGCATTGAGGGGCAGGAGAGAGGCGAGCTGCGCTTCCCTCCCCTCACATAGCAGCGGCTGCAAGCATGGCAGTCGGCCCGGCGGTACTGCGTACCGGGGCAATTTCTTGCCGGTACACAGTACCGCCTCGTACCGCCATACTTGCAGCACTGCATTTAAAGTGATGAAAGGAATAGCAAGCTGGTATGCCATCTTTCCTGATCTCATGACAGATATGCTATTTAAAACATTAGATCACTCCAACAAGATCATGCAAGTTGTATCATATAGAGAAATGTTTTTGAATGTGTATCATAGCGGAAATATATCTCCACAAAGAAGATATACAGTGAGATGGGAAAATGCATCAATATATATCAATGTTTATGGGAATGTCCCATAATAAATCATTTTTGGAAACAAGTATAAAACTTCACGTACATACATTTAGTTAAATATGTGCATCTGACAGCAAAATGGGCAGTACTGGGGGTTTACCCAACTTGAGATTACTAAAGGAGTAGAAACATAGAATTTGACGGCAGATAAGAACCACTTGGCCCATCTAGTTAAATACTTACAATAGTATCAGCAGTGGCTAAAAAATAAGAAAGACAAGCCTGTAAGCTTATGTAGACTAGCGCTCTCCCAAAACTGTGTGACTCTGGCAGGAGAACCTGGAAACACCCCTCATCCCCTATACCCAGGCTAGACAGACCCAGACTCCCCAACAACCCCACCCCCAGCATTGCCCATGCAAGAGCTGACTTACCTTCACCACTCATCTTTGGAGCTGACACAAATGCATGATGTGAAAGCTCAGGCACCTGTCCCCCACTCGTCCCCACCACCACCTCCCAGTTTCTCTGGACTATCTGCCATGTACAGGAAGCGGTCTGGGGAAAAACTCCTCCTGTCATCTCCATGAGCTAGCAGCAGACTTGCGCACTACTGGTTGAAAACCGCTGCCCTAGCGCCTGTATTCATATTTATATTACCACTTACAGTTGAAGAAATGCATTAATGGTTTCATTTATTTAATACTAGCTGTTCTACCCATTCTTTGCACAGAAGTTTCTGATTTTCACGGTTGTAAATATAAATGTAAATTTGAGATGTAAATCTGAGACGTCTTAATGTAAGTAAATATTAATCCATGGTTCTTGGCGTTACCCGAGGAGCACCCGTAGCAGATATGGTAAAGAGTGACAGGACCATGTTTGCAGTTTATTAAATTCTACACACTGGAGGTGCAATCCAAATTTTTATCTGATTGTCCATTTGGGCGTTATCGTTCACGCAACGCAAGCCACGCATCGGTAATGGCGTCATTACGTAAACCCCCTTTTCATCCCCTTAGGGGAAATTTATTATAATTCTAAATACATTGTTCTCCTATTTCCCACCTGAAGAATACCTACAGTATGTTAAATTTCAACTTCCTAACATATTGGGAAGTAAGAGGATTAGTGATGAGTGAGTGAGGGAGTGAGTGAGTGAGTGCTTTTGCATTTATACATATAGATTGACCTGATATTTAACACAGAGTAATAATGACTCTCTTGTGAGCCAACACTAATTCCACTTGTATCTGAACTGGTGTTTCACTGCAGGTAATACTGTTTATTTGGACAAGAACTTCTCCAAAACATTTTAATACATAATAGCAGAGGCGGAACTACCGCCAGTGCAACCAGTGCGATGCACTGAGGCCAGGGCCGGTTCAAGCCCGCTCTGCGCCCCGGGCAGGAAACGGGGCGTGGCTTAATACAGGGGCGTGGTCAGTTACGCCCCCTGTACATTAGGAGCGCCGCTTGAATGCTGAGCGGTGCGCGATCACGTCATCGCGCACCGTTCAGCAAAGGTACTCTCCACGAAGGGTAAACTAGACGCTACGCGTCGCGTCTAGTTCCCTTCACAGGAGGCACAGCGGGCAGCGGAGGGCACAGCAGTGGCGGATCTTGCTATGGTGCGGCGCCCTCCGGATGGCGCCAGCGCCCTCCAGAAGGCGGCGCCCCGGGCAAAAGTCCAGCTTGCCCGTGGCAAGATCCGCTGCTGACTGGGGCCCGCCACTGTCCAGGGGCCCAAAGCATGTAATGAGTCAAACTGACTCATTACATGCCGCTGTGTACTGCGGGCAACCGCCGCCCGCAGCACACAGCTGCCCGCAGCACACAGGACAGGAGAAGAGAGGAGCGCAGCTGTCACGGGGGGAAGGAGGAGGAGGGAGTTGCAGGAGGGAGCCGCTGCGTTATTGGTTGAGGCGCTGCTGCTGCTGTCCCTCTGCTTCACCATAGGCTGTCTTCCGACGCTGTGAAGCGCATCCCAGCCATTCACAGCGGCGGAGAACAGCCTATGGTGAAGGACTGGGACAGCAGCAGCAGCGCCTTCACCAATAACACAGCGCTGCTGCGGCTCCCTCTTCCACCTCCCTCCTCCTCCTTCTCTCCTGCCCAGGAATCGAGATCTCTGCCAGAAGCTGCACCGAGGAGCCTGAGCCAGTGGAGACTCTCTCTCTCTTTCTTTCTTTCTTTCTTTCTTTCTTTCTTTCTTTCTTTCTTTCTTGTAATGTGTAAAAAGGGCACGCTGTCTGCCGTAATGTGTAAAAATAAGAATTTACTTACCGATAATTCTATTTCTCGTAGTCCGTAGTGGATGCTGGGAACTCCGTAAGGACCATGGGGAATAGCGGCTCTGCAGGAGACAGGGCACATCTAAAGAAAGCTTTAGGATCACCTGGTGTGCACTGCCTCCTCCCCCTATGACCCTCCTCCAAGCCTCAGTTAGGATACTGTGCCCGGACGAGCGTACACAATAAGGAAGGATTTTGAATCCCGGGTAAGACTCATACCAGCCACACCAATCACACTGTACAACTTGTGATCTGAACCCAGTTAACAGCATGATAATAGAGAAGCCTCTCGAAAAGATGGCTCACTACAACAATAACCCGAATTTTTTGGTAACAATAATTATGTACCAGTATTGCAGACAATCCGCACTTGGGATGGGCGCCCAGCATCCACTACGGACTACGAGAAATAGAATTATCGGTAAGTAAATTCTTATTTTCTCTGACGTCCTAGTGGATGCTGGGAACTCCGTAAGGACCATGGGGATTATACCAAAGCTCCCAAACGGGCGGGAGAGTGCGGATGACTCTGCAGCCCCCAATGAGAGAACTCCCGGTCCTCCTCAGCCAGGGTATCAAATTTGTAGAATTTTACAAACGTATTTGCTCCTGACCAAGTAACTGCTCGGCAAAGTTGTAAAGCCGAGACCCCTCGGGCAGCTGCCCAAGATGAGCCCACCTTCCTTGTGGAGTGGGCATTTACAGATTTTTGGCTGTGGCAGGCCTGCCACAGAATGTGCAAGCTGAATTGTACTACAAATCCAACGAGCAATAGTCTGCTTAGAAGCAGGAGCACCCAGCTAGTTGGGTGCATAGAGGATAAACAGCGAGTCAGATTTCCTGACTCCAGCCGTCCTGGAAACATATATTTTCCGGGTCCTGACAACGTCTAGCAACTTGGAGTCCTCCAAGTCCCTAGTAGCCGCAGGCACCACAATAGGTTTGGTTCAGGTGAGACGCTGAAACCACCTTAGGGAGAAACTGAGGACGAGTCCTCAAATTCCGCCCTGTCCGAATGGAAAATCAGATAAGGGCTTTTACAGGATAAAGCCACCAATTCTGACACGCGCCTGGCCCAGGCCAGAGCCAATAGCATGACCACTTTTTCTGTGAGATATTTTAACTCCACAGATTTAAGTGTGTCAAACCAATGTGACTTTTGGACCCCAAAAACCACCTGGAGATCCCAAAAGTGCCACTAAAGGCACAAAAGGAGGCTGTATATGCAGTACCCCTTTAACAAATGTCTGAACTTCAGGGACTGAAGCTAGTTCTTTTTTGGAAGAAAATTGACAGAGCCGAAATTTGAACCTTAATGGACCCCAATTTCAGGCCCATAGATACTCCTGTTTGCAGGAAATGTAGGAATCGACCCAGTTGAATTTCCTCCGTCGAGCCTTACTGGCCTCGCACCACGCAACATATTTTCGCCAAATGCGGTGATAATGTTTTGCGGTTACATCCTTCCTGGCTTTGATCAGGATAGGGATGACTTCATCCGGAATGCCTTTTTCCTTCAGGATCCGGCGTTCAACCGCCATGCCGTCAACGCAGCCGCGGTAAGTCTTGGAACAGACAAGGTCCTTGCTGGAGCAGGTCCCTTCTTAGAGGTAGAGGCTACGGATCCTCCGTGAGCATCTCTTGAAGTTCCGGTTACCAATTCCTTCTTGGCCAATCCGGAGCCACTAATATAGTGCTTACTCCTCTCCATCTTATCAATCTCAGTACCTTGGGTATGAGAGGCAGAGGAGGGAACCCATACACTGATTGGTACACCCACGGTGTTACCAGAGCATCTACAGCTATTGCCTGAGGGTCCCTTGACGTGGCGCAATACCTGTCGAGTTTTTCCCAACGGTTTATAATCATGTGGAAGACTTCTGGGTGAAGTCCTTACTCTCCCGGGTGGAGGTCGTGCTGAGGAAAACTGCTTCCCAGTTGTCCACTCCCGGAATGAAAACTGCTGACAGTGCTATCACATGGTTTTTCGCCCCGCGAAGAATCCTTGCAGCTTCTGCCATTGCCCTCCTGCTTCTTGTGGCACCCTGTCTGTTTACGTGGGTGACTGCCGTAATGTTGTCCGACTGGATCAACACCGGCTGACCTTGAAGCAGAGGTCTTGCTAAGCTTAGAGCATTGTAAATGGCCCTTAGCTTCAGGACATTTATGTGAAGTGATGTCTCCAGGCTTGACCATAAGCCCTGGATATTCCTTCCCTGTGTGACTGCTCCCCAGCCTCGCAGGCTGGCATCCGTGGCCACCAGGACCCAGTCCCGCATGCCGAATCTGCGGCCCTCTAGAAGATGAGTACTCTGCAACCACCACAGGAGGGATACCCTTGTCCCTGGTGACAGGGTTATCCGCTGAAGCATCTGAAGATGCGACCCGGACCATTTGTCCAGTAGGTTCCACTGGAAAGTCTTGCGTGGAATCTGCCGAATGGGATTGCTTCGTAGGAAGCCACCATTTTTACCCAGAACCCTTGTGCATTGATGCACTGAGACTTGGTTCGGTTTTAGGAGGTTCCTGACTAGCTCGGATAACTCCCTGGCTTTCTCCTCCGGGAGAAATACCTTCTTTCTGGACTGTGTCCAGGATCATCCCTAGGAACAGAAGACAAGTCGTCGGAACCAGCTGCGATTTTGGAATATTGAGAATCCAATCGTGCTGCCGCAACACTACCTGAGGTAGTGCTACACCGATCTCCAACTGTTCCCTGGATCTCACCCTTATCAGGGAATCGTCCAAGTAAAGGATAACTAAAATTCCCTTCCTTCGAAGGAATATCATCATTACGGTCATTACTTCAGTAAAAACCCGGGGTGCCGTGGACCATCCCTACGGCAGCGTCTGAACTGATAGTGACAGTTCTGTACCATAACCTGAGATACCCTTGGTGAGAAGGGTAAATTTTGACATGAAGGTAAGCATCCTTGATGTCCCGAGACATCATGTAGTCCCCTTCTTCCAGGTTTGCAATCACTGCTCTGAGTGACTCAATTTTGAATTTGAACCTCTGTATGTAAGTGTTCCAAAATTTTAGATTTTAGATTTTAAAATCGGTCTCACCGAGCCATCTGGCTTCGGTACCACAATAGTGTGGAATAATACCCCGTTCCCTGTTGCAGGTGGGGTACCTTAATTATCACCTGCTGGGAATACAGCTTGTGAATGGCTTCCAAAACTGCCTCCCTGTCAGCGGGAGACGTCGGTAAAACAGACTTTTGGAAACGGCGAGGGGAATACGTCTCGAATTCCAATTTGTACCCCTGAAATATTACCTGAAGGATCCAGGGGTCTACTTGCGAGTGAGCCCACTGCGCACTGAAATTCATTGAGAACGGGCCCCCACCGTGCCTGAACTTGTAAAGCCCTAGCGTCATACTGAGAGCTTGGCAGAGGCGGAAAAGGGTTTCTGTTCCTGGGAACTGGCTGATCTCTGCAGCCATTTTCCTCTCCCTCTGTCACGAGCAGAAAAGAGGAACCCTTTTGTCCGCTTGCCAACCAGGACTGCGCCTGATAATACGGCGTCTTATTTTGAGAGGCTACCTTTTTTAAGGCAATACTTCCAAATGCCGTTTGGAATCCGCATCACCTGACCACTTTACTGGTATAATTGGACAACGCACTTATACTTGATGCCAGTCGGCAAATATTCCGCTGTGCATCATGCATATATAGAAATGCATCTTTTAATTGCTCTATAGGCAATAATATACTGTCCTTATCTAGGATATCAAATTTCCAGTCAGGGAATCCGACCACGCCAACCCAGCACTGCACATCCAGGCTGAGGCGATTGCTGGTCGCAGTATAACACCAGTATGTGTGTAAATACATTTTAGGATACCCTCCTGCTTTCTATCAGCAGGATCCCTAAGGGCGGCCATCTCCAGAGAGGGTAGAGCCCTTGTTCTTACAAGCGTGTGAGCGCCTTATCCCCCTTAGGGGGTGTTTCCCAACGCACCCTAACCTCTGGCGGGAAAAGGTATACTGCCAATAACTTTTTAGAAATTATCAATTGTTATCGGGGGGAAACCCACGCATCATCACACACCTCATTTTATTTTTCAGATTCAGGAAAACTACAGGAAGTTTTTCCTCACCAAACATAATACCCCTTTTTTTGGTGGTATTTATATTATCAGAAGAGTGTAAACTTTTTCCATTGCCTCAATCATGCAATGTGTGGCCCCATTGGAAATCACGGTTGTCTCTTCACCGTCGACACAGGAGTCAGTATCCGTGTCGGCGTCTGTATCTGAGGTAACGGGCGCTTTAGAGCCCCTGTATGAGACGTCTGGACATGCACAAGCTGAGTAGCCGGCTGTCTCATGTCAACCACTGTCTTTTATACAAAGCTGACACTGTCACGCAATTTCAACAGTACATCCACTCAGGTGTCGACCCCCCAGGGGGTGACAACACTATTACAGACACTCTACTCCGTCTCCTCATCATGTTTCTCCTCATACATGTCGACACAAACGTACCGACACACAGCACACACACAGGGAATGCTCTGATAGAGGACAGGACCCCACTAGCCCTTTGGGGAGACAGAGGGAGAGTTTGCCAGCACACACCAGAGCGCTATATATATACAGGGATAACCTTATATAAGTGTTTTTCCCTTTATAGCTGCTGTATTGTTTATACTGCGCCTAATTTGTGCCCCCCTCTCTTTTTTAACCCCTTTCTGTAGTGTAGTGACTGCAGGGGAGAGCCAGGGAGCTTCCCTCCAACTGAGCTGTGAGGGAAAATGGCGCCAGTGTGCTGAGGAGATAGGCTCCGCCCCTTTCTCGGCGTCCTTATCATCCGTTTTCTTGTATGTTTTGGCAGGGGTTAAATGCATCCATATAGCCCAGGAGTTATATGTGATGCATTTATTTTAGCCATAAAAGGTTTTCTATCGATTTATTGCGTCTCAGGGCGCTGCCCCCCCAGTGCCCTGCACCCTCAGTGACCGGAGTGTGAAGTGTGCTGAGAGCAATGGCGCACAGCTGCGGTGCTGTGCGCCTACCTTTATCTGAAGACAGGAAAGTCTTCTGCCGCCGATTTTTCCGGACCTCTTCGCTCTTCAGGCTCTGTAAGGGGGCCGGCGGCGCGGCTCCGGTGACCCATCCAGGCTGAACCTGTGATCGTCCCTCTGGAGCTAATGTCCAGTAGCCTAAGAAGCCCAATCCACTCTGCACGCAGGTGAGTTCGCTTCTTCTCCCCTTAGTCCCTCGATGCAGTGAGCCTGTTGCCAGCAGGTCTCACTGAAAATAATAAACCTAAACTAAAACTTTCACAAAGAGCTCAGGAGAGCCCCTAGTGTGCACCCTTCTCGTCGGGCACAGAAAATCTAACTGAGGCTTGGAGGAGGGTCATAGGGGGAGGAGCCAGTGCACACCAGGTGATCCTAAAGCTTTCTTTAGATGTGCCCTGTCTCCTGCGGAGCCGCTATTCCCCATGGTCCTTACGGAGTTCCCAGCATCCACTAGGACGTCAGAGAAAAGGGGACGCTGTCTGCCGTAATGTGTAAAAAGGGCACGCTGTCTGCCGTAATGTGTAAAAAGGGGACGCTGTCTGCCGTAATGTGTAAAAAGGGCACGCCGAAACGTGTAAAAAGGGGACGCTGTCTGCCGTAATGTGTAAAAAGGGGACGCTGTCTGCCGTAATGTGTAAAAAGGGGAATCTGACCACCGTAAGGTGTAAAAGGGTCTCTACCTGGTGTAGTGGTGCTACTGTGCGGCGTAATTTGAATAATGGAGACTACTGTGCACCGTTATATGAATTGGTATTATTTTGTGGCCACACCCCTTCCCCACGAAGCCATGCCCCTATGTATTTTTGCGCGCGCCTACGCCGCGCACTGCCCCTGTTTTACATGCAGGGGTGGGGCTCCAATGCCGTTTCTTGCACACAGTGCTAAAATGTCTAGTTACGGCACTGTTGCTAGGTATCCATTTCTCTGGCCCTGAGCAGTTCCTCTCACCAGATCCTCTCCAGGGGTGAGGGGGTGGACTTGGATGGGATGATGGGGAAGGGCCCAAAGCATTTTGTCGCACCTGGGCCCACCGCTCGCTAGTTCCGCCACTGCGTAATAGATTGACAATTTAAATACACTGTACAGCATACATGCTTCTGACTGCTTGGATTAGAAACTCATGTGTTACCACAATTCTTTTAGGGTCCATTGCCCTATTGTAGCAATCTTCATATGATATATATTTTGATATTGATTGCATATTGTTTCACTGCTTATATCATTTGATAAATTAATATAATTTAGCATATGAGGCAGCCAAGAAAAGCCTGATAGATCTTTACAAGAATCAGAGCAGGTTGTTGTCTGTTAATGACAGAAAACGCTGCATACTATATATCAGTGGATACCAGAGATAGTCATATTTATAGTTAACACATTAAACATTATTCATCAAACATTATACATTTAAATAGTATGGTGGAGGGAGACATAAAGATTTAAACTACGACAGAGCCACAGTAAGTGCCACAATGACATGGGTACTTGTTCTAGTTTCATTATTAAACAGATACTGCTACAAAATAACTAGATTCTTGTCAATCAGATTGTCCATGCTTAAAGTTAGGTAAATATTAGCTAAGCAGCAGAAACCAATCTGAGTTTGCTGGAGCTTTAAATCAGATATTTATCTGAGCTGCAACATAACGGGAAACGTAGTAGACCAATATATGATGCTGACAAATACAGCTATTTTATAAAGTTCATTAAAGTTCATCTCTTCTCATGACTCCACCTCCCCCTCACTTCCACTAACTGTAGGTGTACCCCAAGGTTCTGTCCTTGGTCCTCTCCTCTTCTCTCTCTATACATCCTCACTAGGTAAGCTCATTAGTTCTTTTGGTTTCCAATATCATCTCTATGCTGATGACACCCAAATCTATCTTTCCTCTCCAGACCTCTCCCCTGCTCTCCTCACTCGTATCTCCAACTGTCTCTCTGCTACCTCTTCCTGGATGTCCCAGCGCTTTCTTAAACTTAACATGTCTAAGACCGAACTGATCATCTTTCCTCCCTCCCGCATAACCTCACCTCCTACAATCTCATTATCTATTGATGGCACTACTATCTCCTCTAGCCCCCAAGTGCGCTGTCTTGGAGTAATCCTTGACTCCTCCCTCTCCTTCAAACCACACATTCAGCACCTCTCACCTGACCCAGGATGCTACTAAAGGGTCCAGTTACTAACAGTACTCTGCTCCCTGCGCTATTCCTCCTCCTACTTCGCTTGCTTAACGCTGTGTTCCTGGGTGCATTTACCGCTTCTATTACTAAGATTCTGCTAGACGAAGCGGCTGAACGGTAACTCACCCTCTCTGCGATGACTGTCCTAGTTCATAATGCTGGTATACTGCGCATGTGCAGTTTCCCTTGGCCAATCCCAGGCGGGCCTGCTGTGATTGGTTGAGAAACGCTCCTCACACACTTCACAGCTGCGTCAGCCTGCCTCGAGGACACAGAGTGAAGCCACGTCAGCTGACCTGCTCCAGCAGGATTTTTTTTTACAAACAAGAAAAACTTTAATCAGAAAACAAAAAAAGGACACTGCAAGTCAGCAGATAATGGCTCTGTGCTGCAGGGAGGGCTGTTAACGGCAGCTAAACCTGACAAAGCAGGCACAGGAGGCAGCGGTGAGTCATCAGAGGTTTTAGTAATAGCAGAGGGGAATATCGCCGCCATAGTAGCCTATGGCAGTGCGATATTAGGCACAGTACTTAGCCCAGGCAGATAACAGTCAGTGAAAATGCTTTAGTACATGCAGAGAAGCGATGTGTACAAGCATTTTCACTGAATTTTTCGTTGTGGAGGCTTATCTCCGTTTAGTACATGGACCCCTAAGACTCTTATCCACTCACTGGTCATCTCCAGACTGGATTACTGTAATCTCCTCCTGACTGGCATTCCTGACAAACACCTCTCTCCACTCCAATCTATCCTCAGTGCTGCTGCCCGGCTCATTTTCCTCACCAAACGCACTACAGTACGTCTACCTCTCCTCTCTTACTAGACCTTCACTGGCTCCCCTTCCCTTTCAGAATCCATTTCAAGCTTCTCACACTCGCTTACAAAGCCCTCACCCACTCCTCTCCCATCTACATCTCTGATCTTATCTCCCTTTACACTCCCACCCGTCCTCTTCGCTCTGCTAATGCACGACGACTTTCCAGCCTACAGATCACCTCCTCCCACTCCTACCTCCAAGATTTTTCACGTGCTGCACCACTTCTTTGGAATTCCCTACCTCTCCCCCTCAGACTCTCCACCTCTCTACAAAACTTCAAACGGGCTCTCAAGACCCACTTCTTCACCAAACCCAGCCAAATCACATCCTAACCCTCTGTTCTACACTCTCCATGTACCCCCATCTGTGTCACCCCTGTCTGTCTACCCCTCCCCTTTAGAATGTAAGCTCTCACGAGCAGGGCCCTCTTCCCTCATGTCTTATCCTTTCTTACTTTAATAATCTTCAACTGCATCTACTCCAGCAGTCTTCTGCCACCTGATACTTATTCCAGTGTCATCTGCTGATGTAACTATGTTTATTTACCCTGTACTTGTCCTATACTGTCATCAACTGTAAGTTGCTGTTTTCCTGTTTGATTATTTATGTACTCTGTAATTGGGCGCTGCGGAACCCTTGTGGCGCCATATAAATAAAGGATAATAATAATAATAATAATAATTAAAGTGTGATGTACCATAAGTATCTGTATGTCATATGGTGACAAAATGAAAATGCCCACAACTACTATCTGTACAAGCATATTACATATATAAAATGGGTTCAGTATGAAATACAGACAGCGGGATCATGGCCACCAGTATGCCAGCAGCAGGGCGAGCGCTAGTAAGTTATATTCTCCCTCTATGGGTGTTGTGGACACCCATAGAAAGAGAATCACCTACCTCACCAGTATGCCAGCATCAGGACGAGCGCTAGTAAGTTATATTCTCCCTCTATGGGTGTTGTGGACACCCATAGAAAGAGAATCACCTACCTCACCAGTATGCCAGCAGCAGGGCGAGTGCTAGTAAGATATATTCTCCCTCTATGGGTGTTGTGGACACCCATAGAAAGAGAATCACCTACCTCACCAGTATGCCAGCATCAGGACGAGCGCTAGTAAGTTATATTCTCCCTCTATGGGTGTTGTGGACACCCATAGAGGGAGAATCACCTACCTCACCAGTATGCCAGCAGCAGAGCGAGCGATAGTAAGTTATATTCTCCCTCTATGGGTGTTGTGGACACCCATAGAGGGAGAATCACCTACCTCACCAGTATGCCAGCAGCAGGGCGAGCGCTAGTAAGTTATATTCTCCCTCTATGGGTGTTGTGGACACCCATAGAGGGAGAATCACCTACCTCACCAGTATGCCAGCAGCAGAGCGAGCGATAGTAAGTTATATTCTCCCTCTATGGGTGTTGTGGACACCCATAGAGGGAGAATCACCTACCTCACCAGTATGCCAGCATCAGGACGAGCGCTAGTAAGTTATATTCTCCCTATATGGGTGTTGTGGACACCCATAGAGGGAGAATCACCTACCTCACCAGTATGCCAGCAGCAGAGCGAGCGATAGTAAGTTATATTCTCCCTCTATGGGTGTTGTGGACACCCATAGAGGGAGAATCACCTACCTCACCAGTATGCCAGCAGCAGGGCGAGCGCTAGTAAGTTATATTCTCCCTCTATGGGTGTTGTGGACACCCATAGAGGGAGAATCACCTACCTCACCAGTATGCCAGCAGCAGGGCGAGCGCTAGTAAGTTATATTCTCCCTATATGGGTGTTGTGGACACCCATAGAAAGAGAATCACCTACCTCACCAGTATGCCAGCAGCAGGGCGAGTGCTAGTAAGTTATATTCTCCCTCTATGGGTGTTGTGGACACCCATAGAAAGAGAATCACCTACCTCACCAGTATGCCAGCAGCAGGGCGAGCGCTAGTAAGTTATATTCTCCCTCTATGGGTGTTGTGGACACCCATAGAGGGAGAATCACCTACCTCACCAGTATGCCAGCAGCAGAGCGAGCGATAGTAAGTTATATTCTCCCTCTATGGGTGTTGTGGACACCCATAGAGGGAGAATCACCTACCTCACCAGTATGCCAGCAGCAGGGCGAGCGCTAGTAAGTTATATTCTCCCTCTATGGGTGTTGTGGACACCCATAGAGGGAGAATCACCTACCTCACCAGTATGCCAGCAGCAGGGCGAGTGCTAGTAAGTTATATTCTCCCTCTATGGGTGTTGTGGACACCCATAGAGGGAGAATCACCTACCTCACCAGTATGCCAGCAGCAGAGCGAGCGATAGTAAGTTATATTCTCCCTCTATGGGTGTTGTGGACACCCATAGAGGGAGAATCACCTACCTCACCAGTATGCCAGCATCAGGACGAGCGCTAGTAAGTTATATTCTCCCTATATGGGTGTTGTGGACACCCATAGAGGGAGAATCACCTACCTCACCAGTATGCCAGCAGCAGAGCGAGCGATAGTAAGTTATATTCTCCCTCTATGGGTGTTGTGGACACCCATAGAAAGAGAATCACCTACCTCACCAGTATGCCAGCAGCAGGGCGAGTGCTAGTAAGTTATATTCTCCCTCTATGGGTGTTGTGGACACCCATAGAAAGAGAATCACCTACCTCACCAGTATGCCAGCAGCAGGGCGAGCGCTAGTAAGTTATATTCTCCCTCTATGGGTGTTGTGGACACCCATAGAGGGAGAATCACCTACCTCACCAGTATGCCAGCAGCAGAGCGAGCGATAGTAAGTTATATTCTCCCTCTATGGGTGTTGTGGACACCCATAGAGGGAGAATCACCTACCTCACCAGTATGCCAGCAGCAGGGCGAGCGCTAGTAAGTTATATTCTCCCTCTATGGGTGTTGTGGACACCCATAGAGGGAGAATCACCTACCTCACCAGTATGCCAGCAGCAGGGCGAGCGCTAGTAAGTTATATTCTCCCTATATGGGTGTTGTGGACACCCATAGAAAGAGAATCACCTACCTCACCAGTATGCCAGCAGCAGGGCGAGTGCTAGTAAGTTATATTCTCCCTCTATGGGTGTTGTGGACACCCATAGAAAGAGAATCACCTACCTCACCAGTATGCCAGCAGCAGGGCGAGCGCTAGTAAGTTATATTCTCCCTCTATGGGTGTTGTGGACACCCATAGAGGGAGAATCACCTACCTCACCAGTATGCCAGCAGCAGAGCGAGCGATAGTAAGTTATATTCTCCCTCTATGGGTGTTGTGGACACCCATAGAGGGAGAATCACCTACCTCACCAGTATGCCAGCAGCAGGGCGAGCGCTAGTAAGTTATATTCTCCCTCTATGGGTGTTGTGGACACCCATAGAGGGAGAATCACCTACCTCACCAGTATGCCAGCAGCAGGGCGAGCGCTAGTAAGTTATATTCTCCCTCTATGGGTGTTGTGGACACCCATAGAGGGAGAATCACCTACCTCACCAGTATGCCAGCAGCAGAGCGAGCGATAGTAAGTTATATTCTCCCTCTATGGGTGTTGTGGACACCCATAGAGGGAGAATCACCTACCTCACCAGTATGCCAGCAGCAGGGCGAGTGCTAGTAAGTTATATTCTCCCTCTATGGGTGTTGTGGACACCCATAGAAAGAGAATCACCTACCTCACCAGTATGCCAGCAGCAGGGCGAGTGCTAGTAAGTTATATTCTCCCTCTATGGGTGTTGTGGACACCCATAGAAAGAGAATCACCTACCTCACCAGTATGCCAGCAGCAGGGCGAGCGCTAGTAAGTTATATTCTCCCTCTATGGGTGTTGTGGACACCCATAGAAAGAGAATCACCTACCTCACCAGTATGCCAGCAGCAGGGCGAGCGCTAGTAAGTTATATTCTCCCTATATGGGTGTTGTGGACACCCATAGAAAGAGAATCACCTACCTCACCAGTATGCCAGCAGCAGGGCGAGCGCTAGTAAGTTATATTCTCCCTATATGGGTGTTGTGGACACCCATAGAGGGAGAATCACCTACCTCACCAGTATGCCAGCAGCAGGGCGAGTGCTAGTAAGTTATATTCTCCCTCTATGGGTGTTGTGGACACCCATAGAGGGAGAATCACCTACCTCACCAGTATGCCAGCAGCAGGGCGAGCGCTAGTAAGTTATATTCTCCCTCTATGGGTGTTGTGGACACCCATAGAGGGAGAATCACCTACCTCACCAGTATGCCAGCAGCAGGGCGAGCGCTAGTAAGTTATATTCTCCCTCTATGGGTGTTGTGGACACCCATAGAGGGAGAATCACCTACCTCACCAGTATGCCAGCAGCAGAGCGAGCGATAGTAAGTTATATTCTCCCTCTATGGGTGTTGTGGACACCCATAGAAAGAGAATCACCTACCTCACCAGTATGCCAGCAGCAGGGCGAGTGCTAGTAAGTTATATTCTCCCTCTATGGGTGTTGTGGACACCCATAGAAAGAGAATCACCTACCTCACCAGTATGCCAGCAGCAGGGCGAGCGCTAGTAAGTTATATTCTCCCTCTATGGGTGTTGTGGACACCCATAGAGGGAGAATCACCTACCTCACCAGTATGCCAGCAGCAGAGCGAGCGATAGTAAGTTATATTCTCCCTCTATGGGTGTTGTGGACACCCATAGAGGGAGAATCACCTACCTCACCAGTATGCCAGCAGCAGGGCGAGCGCTAGTAAGTTATATTCTCCCTCTATGGGTGTTGTGGACACCCATAGAGGGAGAATCACCTACCTCACCAGTATGCCAGCAGCAGGGCGAGCGCTAGTAAGTTATATTCTCCCTCTATGGGTGTTGTGGACACCCATAGAGGGAGAATCACCTACCTCACCAGTATGCCAGCAGCAGAGCGAGCGATAGTAAGTTATATTCTCCCTCTATGGGTGTTGTGGACACCCATAGAAAGAGAATCACCTACCTCACCAGTATGCCAGCAGCAGGGCGAGTGCTAGTAAGTTATATTCTCCCTCTATGGGTGTTGTGGACACCCATAGAAAGAGAATCACCTACCTCACCAGTATGCCAGCAGCAGGGCGAGCGCTAGTAAGTTATATTCTCCCTCTATGGGTGTTGTGGACACCCATAGAAAGAGAATCACCTACCTCACCAGTATGCCAGCAGCAGGGCGAGCGCTAGTAAGTTATATTCTCCCTATATGGGTGTTGTGGACACCCATAGAAAGAGAATCACCTACCTCACCAGTATGCCAGCAGCAGGGCGAGCGCTAGTAAGTTATATTCTCCCTATATGGGTGTTGTGGACACCCATAGAGGGAGAATCACCTACCTCACCAGTATGCCAGCAGCAGGGCGAGTGCTAGTAAGTTATATTCTCCCTCTATGGGTGTTGTGGACACCCATAGAGGGAGAATCACCTACCTCACCAGTATGCCAGCAGCAGGGCGAGCGCTAGTAAGTTATATTCTCCCTCTATGGGTGTTGTGGACACCCATAGAGGGAGAATCACCTACCTCACCAGTATGCCAGCAGCAGGGCGAGCGCTAGTAAGTTATATTCTCCCTCTATGGGTGTTGTGGACACCCATAGAGGGAGAATCACCTACCTCACCAGTATGCCAGCAGCAGAGCGAGCGATAGTAAGTTATATTCTCCCTCTATGGGTGTTGTGGACACCCATAGAAAGAGAATCACCTACCTCACCAGTATGCCAGCAGCAGGGCGAGTGCTAGTAAGTTATATTCTCCCTCTATGGGTGTTGTGGACACCCATAGAAAGAGAATCACCTACCTCACCAGTATGCCAGCAGCAGGGCGAGCGCTAGTAAGTTATATTCTCCCTCTATGGGTGTTGTGGACACCCATAGAAAGAGAATCACCTACCTCACCAGTATGCCAGCAGCAGGGCGAGCGCTAGTAAGTTATATTCTCCCTATATGGGTGTTGTGGACACCCATAGAAAGAGAATCACCTACCTCACCAGTATGCCAGCAGCAGGGCGAGCGCTAGTAAGTTATATTCTCCCTATATGGGTGTTGTGGACACCCATAGAGGGAGAATCACCTACCTCACCAGTATGCCAGCAGCAGGGCGAGTGCTAGTAAGTTATATTCTCCCTCTATGGGTGTTGTGGACACCCATAGAAAGAGAATCACCTACCTCACCAGTATGCCAGCAGCAGGGCGAGCGCTAGTAAGTTATATTCTCCCTCTATGGGTGTTGTGGACACCCATAGAAAGAGAATCACCTACCTCACCAGTATGCCAGCAGCAGGGCGAGCGCTAGTAAGTTATATTCTCCCTATATGGGTGTTGTGGACACCCATAGAGGGAGAATCACCTACCTCACCAGTATGCCAGCAGCAGGGCGAGCGCTAGTAAGTTATATTCTCCCTATATGGGTGTTTTGAACACCCATAGAAAGAGAATCACCTACCTCACCAGTATGCCAGCATCAGGACAAGCGCTAGTAAGTTATATTCTCCCTATATGGGTGTTGTGGACACCCATAGAGGGAGAATCACCTACCTCACCAGTATGCCAGCAGCAGGGCGAGCGATAGTAAGTTATATTCTCCCTCTATGGGTGTTGTGGACACCCATAGGGGGAGAATCACTGGTATTCCGATATCGGCATTTCACCGCTAGTTGGGAGCCCGGCGTCAGCATTGTGACCTCCGGGATCCTGACTAGCGGCATTGTAATCACTTACCTGTAAAATACTATAGACATTTTTATTAAATGAATATGAGAAGTCTATGAACCATTCTTCCAGATGTAGATCCTTTAGCACTTGTGGCAACGTTGTGCTAGAAGCCAGTAGCTTACCTGAATGGGATTTCCCGTTACTGGATTCTTTACTTCTCTTGCTGTAAGTATCATTCCTAACGCAAAGTTTGCAACTCGTTCAGCATGAGTAGAGACAGGGATGGGAACACCACCCACCACCATGTAGGCATCACCTATAGTTTCCACCTGTAAAATAATAAGTAGGTATTCATTATAGTGACACACACTACAACCCATGGCACACCATGTGGCACTGAAGCAGTTCCCAATTCATAGGATGACCATAAGTAAAGCCACAGTAATTCTGTATGTAATAAAAGGAGTCACTCAAGTTATTATCAAGCATAGCCCCTTATAATACATATACTGTATGGTATATTTAGTTATACTAAATACTTACTTATAATAAGCCTTTATTCATAACTATTGGAATCGCTTCCCCTCATGGAAACAGAATTTGATTGCAAAAAAGAAAGAACAATAGCAATATATTACCCTCATCTGCATTCCTGCATCATTTAACAGTATGTGGGCCAGATGTACTATGCCCTGAAAAGTAATAAAGTGGAAAGTGATAAACTACCAGCCAACCAGCTCTTAACGGTCATTTTCAAACAGGGCCTTTATCACTCTCCACTTTATCACTTTTTAAGGCTTAGTACATCTGGCCTGTCTACATCACAGCTGCTGAGATGCTGTGCCGTGGCTCTATCACCCTTTCCACAATAACATTCTTCCTTGTGTTACCTGTCAGTCTTCCTACCTTCAGCATCAGTATATCCCTGTTCTTTAAACCAATCTTTTTTTAAATATTCATTTCCTGACCTCTATTATAGTTGTGAAAGATGTAAATGTTTCTATAGTATCATGCCAACCCTGGTCTAAGAGTTACATATCCTCCTTTTGAAGTCCTTCCTGATAAGTGTTATTATGCAGCCCATGCTCTCTTTCTGTAGCTATTCTATAAGACACAGATTTCAATAAAAAGACACTTAGGGGGGGCAATCATTTAGTGGCAAGTTACTGCGATTTTCGTTTTTGCGTCATTTTCAGCATGACTCATTTTCATGGGTATGCGCGCTCCCGCGGTTCGCCCTATTCAAATGCAAATTAGCGAAAATGGGATTGCCGTGAAAATTGGTGCCAAAAGTAAAAAAATAGATAAATCTGTCCGTACCCCCCAAAAAAACTCAACTAACACCGGATAACAGTACAAAAGTTTATTATTGGTTATAGTAAAAGTATTCCTGGTACTTAAATTCGCTAAAATGGCTATTATATGCATTTTTTTTTAAATGTTAAAATATTATAGAAAACAATTTTTTTCCAGCAAAATAAGTGCTAAAATTAAAATTGGGGTACATAAAAACTGGCAATTTAGAGATGTGCAGCGGACACTTTTCGGGTTTTGTGTTTTGGTTTTGGATCAGGATCCCCGCTCGTGTTTTGGATCTGGATTGATTTTGCAAAAATCACCCTTCTGGGTTTTGGTTTTGGATCTGGATGATTTTTGATAAAAACATAAAAACAGCTAAAATCTAGAGATGAGCGGGTTCGGTTCCCTGAGAACCAAACCGCCCCGAACTTCACCACCCGAGACAGGATCCAAGCTTGGCTCAGGTTTTCCTGCCTGACTCGGAAACCAGAACGAGGCAAAACGTCATCATCCCGCTGTTGGATTCTTGCGGGTTTTGGATTCCATATAAGGAGCCGTGCGTCGCCGCCATTTTCACTCCAGTCCCGGAGAGTGTAACGAGAGGACGTGTATCTGTTCTCAGTGTCTGTGTGGGAGGGAAAGTGGGGTGGCGATTCCAGTGCTGTCTTGTGCTGATCAGTCTAGTGTAGTGTCTTATGCTGCATCAGTCCAGTCACAGTGGTGGTGTCCCCTGCTGCAATATGTCCAGTGTAGCTGTATAAGTCCAGTGCAGTGGTGCTGTGTAGTCCTGCATCAATACAGTGATAGTGTCTTGTGCTGCATCAGTCCAGTGTAGTGTCTTATGCTGCATCAGTCCAGTCACAGTGGTTGTGTCCTCTGCTGCCATTTGTCCAGTGCTGCTGTATAAATCAAGTCCAGTGGTGCTGTGTTGTGCTGCATCAGTCCAGTGGTGGTGTCTTGTGCTGCATCAGTCCAGTCACACTGGTGGTGTTGGTGGTGTCCTCTGCTGCCATATGTCCAGTGCTGCTGTATAAGTCCAGTCCATTGCAGTGGTGCTGTGTTGTCCTGCATCAGTCCAGTGGTGGTGTCCCTGTGCTGCTGTATAAGTCCAGTGGTACTGCCGTATAAGTCCAGTGATACTGCCATATATGTCCAGTGGTACTGCCGTATAAATCCAGTGGTACTGGCGTATAAATCCAGTCAAGTGATACTGCCGTATATGTCCAGTGATACTGCCGTATATGTCCAGTGATACTGCCTTATATGTCCAGTGATACTGCCTTATATGTCCAGTGGTACTGCCGTATATGTCCAGTGGTACTGCCGTATATGTCCAGTGGTACTGCCGTATATGTCCAGTGGTACTGGCGTATATATCCAGCCCAGTGATATTGCCATATAAGTCCAGTGATACTGCCGTATATATGTCCAGTGGTACTGACGTATAAATCCAGTGGTACTGACGTATAAATCCAGTCCAGTGATACTGCCGTATATGTCCAGTGGTACTGCCATATAAATCCAGTGGTACTGGCATATAAATCCAGTGCAGTGATACTGCCATATAAGACCAGTGGTACGTTTGTATAAATTCAGTGGTAATGGCATATAAATCCAGTCCAGTGATACTGCCATATATGTCCAGTGGTACTGCCGTATAAATCCAGTGGTACTGCCATATAAATCCAGTCCAGTGATACTGCCGTACATGTCCAGTGGTACTGCCATATAATTCCAGTGATACTGCCGTATAAGTCCAGTGATACTGCCGTATAATTCCAGTGTTACTGCCGTATAAGTCCGGTGGTACTGCCGTATAAGTCCAGTCCAGTGGTGCTGTCCTGTGCTGTATATTATTTACTCCAAATAAAGGGGATATTGATATTGAATCCAAATAATTTTTACAGAGTTTGCCCTGTGTGGTACACTCTCCTGTGCTGCATTTTGTTATATAACTCCAGAAAAATAATGGAGAACAAAAATTGATAAAATAGGGAAAGATCAAGGAGTCACCCTGTTGCAAAGCAGATTACTGAGGCCATAACAACTATGCTGGTGTTAGATGTGCATCCGGTATCCGCAATTAGTGCAGTGGGACTGCAGTGCCACTCCTAGATGGGCCAGGTGTTTGTGCCGCACACTTGTGTCGCTTAGTTTAGCCATACAGCTACCTCATTGCACCTCTTTTACTTCTTTGCATGATGTGCTGTTTGGGGCCTACTTTTTTTAAGTGCCATCCTGTCTGCAACTACAGTGACACTCCTAGATGGGCCAGGTGTTTGTGCTGCACACTTGTGTCGCTTAGTTTAGTCATACAGCCACCTCGGTGCAACTTTTTGGCCTAAAAACAATATTGTAACATAGTAACATAGTAACAAAGGTTGAAAAAAGGCAATTGTCCATCGAGTTCAACCTATTTGTGGTCTCCTATGCAGTCTTATTATAGGACTAGTTATTTTTATGTTAGGACTAGTTAAATTAACTATAATGCGTGCCTACGCACCATAACCCTGAATATCTTTATCTAACCCATTCTTAAAGGTGTTGACTGAGTCCGCAGTTAGTACTCTCTCAGGCAGGGAATTCCAAACACGTATTGTCCTTACTGTGGAAAAACCTTTTCGCCTCAATGTGCGGAAACTCCTCTCCTCTAACCTAAGCGAGAGACCACGCGTTCTCTGTGCTGATCTTATAGAAAACAGGTCCCTCCCAAGCTCTGTGTATTGACCCCTTATATATTTGTAGATGTTGATCATGTCCCCTCTTAGTCTCCTCTTTTCCAATGTAAATATGCCTAGCCTTGCAAGCCTTTCCTCGTATTCCAACGTCTCCATGCCCTTGATTAGTTTGGTCACCCGCCTCTGAACCTTTTCTAGCTCCAGGATATCCTTTTTTGTAATATGGTGCCCAAAATTGCACACGGTATTCAAGATGTGGCCTCACTAGTGATTTATATAATGGGTGTATAATACTCTCGTCCCTTGCATCAATTCCCCGTTTTATGCATGCTAATATCTTATTAGCCTTCTTTGCTGCACTCCTACTTTGGGTACTGCTGCTAAATTTGTTATCTATGTGAACCCCTAAGTCTTTTCCAGTACAGAATCCCCTAATATTACCCCATTTAGTATGTAGGTATAATTTTTGGTCTTGCCCCCACAGTGCATTACCTTACACTTGTCTGTGTTGAATCTCATTCTCCATTTTGCTGCCCATGCTTCCAGTTTAGATAAGTCCCCCTTCTTATTTATAACCTTACACAATTTGGTATCGTCTGCGAAAATTGACACCATGCTCTCTAGACCTACTGTTAGGTCGTTGATGAAAATGTTGAACAAAAGTGGTCCAAGTACAGTGTCACTGACCTAGCTTGAGGGTGTTGTGAACTCAGGGATTCTTCCGATGGTTGGGAAGAGGAACCACAACTGAGCCGGAACAGGGGTGGCCTAATATAGGATTTCCTCATACAAGACGCTGACAGTAAGGTTTGGTGAAATATTGAAGAGCTTTATTGCAGGAAAAGAACAACTTAAAGTCATATATCATAAAGGAACTTATGAGGGAATGTCCAGACCCATTGAAGGGTTTGTGAGCAATATTAGAGATACTGGTGACTGAAGAAACTGTGGGTGATGTTTAAAAGTCACTGATAACTTGAAGAACTTGTAAATGGTGGTTAAAGACACGGATGGTTAAAAGAACATGTGAACGGAGATTAAGACACTGGGGATTTGAAGAACTTAAGTGCGGTGGTTTAGGACGCTGATGATTTGTAGAACTAGAGAACGGTGACTGAGACGCTGATGATTTGAAGAACTTAAGTGCAGTGTTTTAAGACGCTGTTGATTTGTAGAACTTGAGAATGGTGACTGAGACGCTGATGATTTGAAGAACTTAAGTGCAGTGGTTTAAGACGCTGTTGATTTGTAGAACTTGAGAACGGTGACTGAGACGCTGATGATTTGAAGAACTTAAGTGCAGTGGTTTAAGACACTGTTGATTTGTAGAACGTGAGAACGGTGACTGAGACGCTGATGGTTTGAAGAACTTAAGTGCAGTGGTTTAAGACGCTGGTGATTTGTAGAACTTGAGAACGGTGATTAGGGTCCGCAGCCCACGCTGATTCCTAGGAGCACTGGTGACTGGACCGCAGAGAGACACACCGGCCGCTGGGTACACTGGAACCGGTGCAGCGAACTGGCACCTGGAAATGCCGGAGACACTGGAGTACAACTTCAGAGATCCTTGCCGGGAACAAGAGCGCTGGCATCCACGTCAGGGAAAAGACGATACTCAGGCGCTGAGGCTCTGTCTGGCATCTGACTTTGAATCTCCCGCCACCGCTGGATTGGCGGAACAGTCTGATGACGTCACCTGCCCCCCGTCCACGTGATGCCGGGTGTCATGGCGGCGCCCATGCCCTGGAGAAACGCCGTGAGCCGCGCCAGCCAGACGCCGGAGCCCGTGACCCACCGAAGGCGGAGGCCGCAACACAGACCAGCAGACACGCAGGGGTAAGCGCGGCGAACGCCGCCTCTGGCCTGTGACAGTACCCCCTCCTCCAGGAGTGGCCCCTGGACACTTTCCAGGTTTTGTTGGATGTCTGGAATGGAAGATCCGCACCAGTCGGGGAGCCGTAACTTCAGTAGCCTTGACCCAGCTCCTTTCCTCGGGGCCAAAACCTTTCCATTCCATCAAATACTGTAGATTCTTGTGAAGATAGCGAGAATCAAGAATAGCTTTGATTTCAAAGTCCGTACCCTCTTCAGCCTCTGCAGAGGTTGGCCTTGGGGACTTGGAATGAAACCGGTTCAAAACAAGAGGGCGAAGAAGAGAGACATGAAAGGAATTTGATATCCGGAGATGGGAAGGCAATCCCAATTTGCAAACAACCGGATTCAGGACTTGTAACACGGGATAAGGACCAATGAACCTCGGAGCGAACTTCATAGTGGGCACCTTTAAACTGAGATTGCGGGTAGAGAGCCATACCCTGTCACCAACCTTGTATTGAGAAGCTGCCCGTCGCTTCCTATCCACAAAGAACTTATAGCGGCCAGAAACCCTCTTGAGGTTGGCATGAACTCGACTCCAGATTTGACTGAAGTGCCGGAGAGTAGAGGCTGCAGCAGGAACTTCTTCCGGAGGACAAATGGGTAATTTTGAAACTTGGGGATGAAATCCATAATTAATGAAAAATAGAGACTCACCAGTCGAAGAGTGGTATAGATGATTATGGGCGAACTCGGCCCAGGGCAACAACTCCACCCAATTACCTTGCGAGGGGGAGAGATAAACACGGAGAAAAGTCTCTAAATCTTGATTGATGCGTTCAGTTTGCCCATTGGTCTGTGGATGGTAAGCGGATGAAAACTTGAGTTTTATTTGTAAGGCCGTACAGAGGGCTCTCCAGAATCTTGCCGTAAACTGTACCCCTCGGTCAGAAACTATTTCCAGAGGTAACCCGTGCAGGCGGAAGTGTTCCTGAATAAATAACAAAGCCAACTTAGAAGCTGATGGTAACCCGGTCAACGGAACAAAATGTGCCATCTTAGAGAAACGGTCAATAATCACCCAGACGGTGTTATGACCCTTAGAGAGAGGCAGTTCAGTAACAAAGTCCATAGAGATATTAGTCCAAGGCCTCTTAGGAATGGACAATGGGTGCAACAACCCCGCAGGAGGCAGACGAAGAATTTTGTGCTGAGCACATTGAGGACACGAGTTGACATACTCTTGAACGTCCTTCTTCATAGTGTCCCACCAGTAAGATCTTCGTAGAAATTCCCACATCTTTTGAACTCCAGGATGGGCGGAAAACTTGGAAATGTGAGCCCACTGCAACAATCTTGGTCGAAATTTAGCTGGCACAGACATTCTTCCAGGAGGAGGGCCCAACGCGGTGGGAGCCGCTGAAATAGAAACTGGACTGAGGATCAAAGCCTTTTCAACGGAATTCTCCTCATCCGAAGCCATTAAGGAACGGGATAGGGCATCAGCCTTGGTGTTAAAAGTTCCAGCTCGGTACTTAATGACAAACGAAAATCGGGCAAAGAAGAGCGCCCATTTAGCTTGACAGGGATTCAAGCACTGGGCCGTCTTGAGATACAGCAAATTCTTGTGATCAGTGAAAATCGTAATTAGGTGTTTAGCACCTTCCAAAAGATATCTCCATTCTTCCAAGGCAGATTTTATTGCCAAAAGCTCTTTGTCTCCAATGGTGTAATTTAGTTCAGCAGGAGAGAACTTGCGAGAATGGAAACCACATGGATGTAACTTCCCATCTGGAGCGTACTGTGAAAGTACGGCACCAATGCCTACCGTAGAAGCATCAACCTCAAGAAAGAATGATTTTAAAAAGTCTGGTTGCTGAAGTACCGGAGCGGTCATAAAGGCTGCCTTCAACTGAGCGAACGCTGCTACAGCTTCAGAGGACCAATGGCTTGGGTCAGCCCCCTTCTTGGTTAGGGCAGTAATAGGCGCCACAATAGTAGAGAAACCCCTTATGAATTTCCGGTAGTAATTTGCAAACCCCAGAAATCGTTGCACCGCTTTCAAGGAAAGAGGCTGAGTCCAGTCCCGAATGGTAGAGAGTTTCTCCGGATCCATACGCAGCTCCGTGCCTGAAATAATGTAACCCAGAAATGGAATAGAGGGGACCTCAAAGGTGCACTTGGAAATCTTGCCGTATAGATGGTTCTCTCGCAATCGAAGAAGTACCTCTTTAACTTGTACTCAGTGAGATTCTTCGAAAATATCAGGATGTCATCCAAATATACCACTACATTTAGGTATAACATATCCCGAAAGATTTCATTAATGAATCCCTGGAAGACGGCGGGGGCATTGCTGAGGCCGAACGGCATTACCATGTACTCATAATGCCCGTCCCTAGTATTGAAGGCCGTCTTCCATTCGTCCCCTTGTCGGATACGTATCAAGTTATAAGCTCCCCTTAAATCGAGCTTGGTGAAGACTCGAGCTCCGCGAACTCTATCAAAAAGCTCTGTGATGAGCGGCAAAGGATACTTATTCTTAATGGTGACATCATTTAGACCACGATAGTCGATACATGGCCTCAGGCCTCCGTCCTTTTTCTTCACAAAAAAGAAACCTGCTCCCGCCGGGGAAGTAGAGGGGCGGATGAATCCCTTCTGCAGATTAGACTTGATATATTCTGACATAGCTTGAGTCTCGGGTACTGATAAAGGATAAGTGCGACCCCGAGGTGGCATTTTCCCCGGAATGAGCTCAATAGGACAGTCCCAGGGTCTATGCGGTGGTAACTGATCGGCAGTGGCGTGCGGTGAGGTCAGTGGCTGGTGAGGCACTGCAGCCATAATGTTCGCCGAGACCCGCTGGTGACCCCTACCGTCGCCGAGCTGATGTCCGCTACCACCCCCAAGCCGATGCCAGTTACCGCTGACGTCCCTGATGCGGCAGCTTGTGCAGTTGAGGGATCTTTTCAGATCCCTCCCCGCTGTCTCCAATCATTTCACAGCTCTACAGGACAGAGGAGGCAGGGACAGAATAGAGGGGTCAGGAGACAGGAGTGACAGGGACAGGACAGAGGTAATAGCAGGACAGAAGAGAGAGGTCAGAAGACAGGAGTGACAGGGACAGGACTGAGGTAACAGAACCAGAATAGTGGGGACAGGGACGGGATAGTGAGGACAGGACAGAGGTGATAGTGCCAGAACAGAGGAGACAGTAGACAGGAGTGACAGGGAAAGTACAAAGGTGATAGTGCCAGTACAGGGGGGACAGGGACAGGACAGTGGGGACAGGACAGAGGTCACAGGACCAGGGGTATCCGTTCACATGGTCGACCATGTTATGGTCGACAGTCATTAGGTCGACCACTATTGGTTGACATTGACATGGTTGACATGGACACATGGTCGACACATGAAAATGGTCGACACATGAAAGGTCGACACATGAAAAGGTCGACATGAGTTTTTTAACTTTTTTTTCTTTTGGGGAACTTTTCCATACTTTACGATCCACATGGACTACGATTGGAACGGTAAAGTGTGCCGAGCGAAGCGGTAGCGGAGCGAAGGCACCATGCGAGGGGATGCGGTGCACTAATTGGGGTTCCCAGTCACTTTACGCAAAAAACGACACCAAAAAAAGTTAAAAAACTCATGTCGACCTTTTCATATGTCAACCTTTCATGTGTCGACCATTTTCATGTGTCGACCATGTGCCCATGTCGACCATGTCAATGTCGACCAATAGTGGTTGACTTAATGACTGTCGACCATAACATGGTCGACCATTCATACCGGAACCAGGACCAGGACAGGGGCGACAGGACAGTCAGGAGACAGTAGTGACAGGGACATGATTGAGATATATACAGTATAGAAAATGTGGAGTGATAAAGCTTTGTGTAATCATTTGAAGGTGGAATACCATTTTTAAATATTTTAACTAATTCAAAATGTCCACTACTAATTATGTCTGTCCTCCACACAATACTTACTTGTAAAAGACAGACAGAAGATGACAGAGGGGGTCATTCCGAGTTGATCGCACGTAGCAACTTTTTGCTGCTCGTGCGATCAACTAGATGCTGCCTATGTGGGAGTGTATTTTAGCATAACAGGAGTGCGCTCACTTGTGCAGCCCTGCTATGCTAAAATTTTTTTGTGTAAAACAAGACTAGCCCTAGACATACTTGCCTGGTGCGATGATTTCAGCAATGCAGGTCCCGGAATTTACGTCAGACATCCGCCCTCCAAACGCCTGGACACGCCTGCGTTCGCCGAACCACTCCCGGAAAACGGTCAGTTGATGCCCCGGAACGCCTTCCTCCTGTCAATCTTCTTGCGGTCATCGCTGCGACCGCTTCCTTCGTACGCGGCGTCGCTGCCCATCGCCGGGCAACGACATGCCTGCGCAATGCGGCCGCAGCGCATGCACAGAACCGACCCTTTCGCACCGCTGCGATGAACCGCAGCATGTGAACAGGTCGGAATGTCCCCCAGAGGACGGCAGAAAAAAAGACACAGGGGAAAGAGACACACAGAGGAAAGAGACAGACAGGCAAACAGACAGATGATGTGAGATGATGGTGGAAAGAGACAGACCAGCAGATAGAGGATGTGAGAGGGCAGAGGAAAGAGAGAGACTGGCAGACAGATGATGTGAGAGGATAGCAGAAAGAAAGACACAAAGGAAAGAGACAGACAGACAGTGGATGTGAGAAGAAGGTGGGAAGAGAGAGGCAGACAGAGGGTGTAAGAGGAAAACGGGAAAAGAGAGAGATTAAAGAGACAGATCAGCAGTCAGAGTGTGAGAGGATTGCAGAAAAAGAGACAGATCAGCATGCAGAGTATGTGAGAGGACAGAGAAAAGAGACAGACAGGGGATGTGAAAGGATAGTGAAAGAGACAGACAGGCAGAGGATTTGAGAGGATAGCAAAAGAGACAGACAGGCAGAGGATGTGAGAGGATGGTGGAAAGAGATAGACAGGCAGACAGTGGATGTGAGAGGATGGTGGAAATAGATAGACAGGCAGACAGTGGATGTGAGAGGATGGTGGGAAGTCAGACACAGAGGAAAGAGACAGGCAGAATGAAGAGGCAGGTGGCAGAGAGTAACAGAGAGACAGATGGATAGGAACTAGACAAACAGAAGGGACAGTCAGCCAGAAGAAAGATACAGAAGGAGGAAATCGCATATCAGCTCCTCTACCCTGAAGTCATTACCTTGCAATGTATCACCCTGCTCCTCACTGACACATCTCTACACCTGCCACATGGGAGCTATTGTACAGTCAGGATCAGGAAGTGGAACAGGATCCTGCTCTGCAGAGGAATGGGGGTGAGGTACTGTAACGCTGCTGCACAGTGGAAGGGGAGGAGCCCTGCCGTGTAGAGGAAGGAGACACAGTGTCTCACGGCATAGGGGAGGGTAGGGGCTGCAATTGGCCTCACATCCCCTATATTTATAATATAAAAAGCATGGGGAGAGATTTATGTGCACCTGCCCAACCTTCCCCTGTATGGGAGCCTCCTACCCGGCTTCTGTGTTACTGGCTGCTGCGACTGGAGTCCCGTGGGAGAGCTGTGCTGCAGGGGATTCACAGCAGCCCTCCCACAGCTATTTTACTGCAGCCTTTACTAAAGAAGGACCAGTGACCACTACCCGATCAGAGCACCGATCGCGGTAGCGGCCATCTGGCCCTGCACACAGTGGGAACTGGCCCAGCAGAAGGGGGGCATGGGACTGACCTGAGGGGGGACTCGCTCGGCACCCAATGTCACAGGCACCTAGTGCTGCAGTGCATCTTGGATCTGACACTGTAATCGGGATTCAGGCACCCTCTGCGACCACAGCCTCTTAGCAGTTCCACGTACAGGAGTAATGAAAGGGCCGGCCCTGTCCACTGCCCAATCACCGCTTCCTCAATGATAGGGGCGTGCTTTGATATGGGCTGAAAGCACGCCCCTGTGAAAGCGGCACTTCTATTAGGTGCCGCTTCTGCTGCTTTTTTTAATGGGATTTCACTACCCAATGCTTGGCCCCGCCCCCCGTTTCCGGTTCTGTTACATTGACAGCAGGAGGCACCGAGAGTGGTGCCTCCGAGTGGTGCCTCCAAAGGCTAAAGTATATACTTATGACACAGAATATGTGTCATAAGTATATCTTCCTTGTATCATTTGAATCATTAATGACAGGGGAGGCACTGCCTCCCCTGACTGCACGTCCCTGCTGATCGGCCGCCTGTTCCGAGAACACATCTGTAAACTCCCGATAAGCCTCTGGAATAAGCCCTTCGTCCGACTTGGAAGATACACGAAGCGGGTAGACAGGAGTGAGACAATTCGAATGACAAAATGGACTCCAAGAAATTATCTGTGTCGACCTCCAGTCGACATGAGGATTGTGAAGCTTGAGCCAGGGAAGACCAAGAACGAGATCGTGAGGCATCTCCCGAATCACAAGGAACTCCAGATGTTCTTGATGCAAAGCTCCCACTTGCAGCTTGATTGTCATTGTACGACTTGAAATCAGACCATTAGGAATTTGGGTACCATTAATAGCAGTTATCGTAATAGGTCGTTCGACCGACCGTAACTTCAAACCCAGATTCTGGGCACAGGAAAGGGAAATAAAATTCCCCGCAGCCCCTGAGTCCAACAGTGCCTTAACGGTTTTGACTTCAGACTCAGAAAACAGAGACACGGAGAGTAAACAGTCCACTGCCAGAGAAGATTGAGAAAAAACCCCTAGCTCGACTTCTCCAGAACAAGCTAGGACTGCCCGTTTCCCGGGCGAGACTTGCAAAACTTGAGAAAATGATCCGCCGCTCCACAGTAGAGGCAGAGTCTATCCTCACGACGACGCTGACGTTCTTCTGGGGACAGCCGAGACCGATTAATCTGCATGGGTTCGTCTGGACTTGAAATAACTGTTTGCTTAGACGGAAGAGATCGGAATCTCGACCGGTCTGACCGACTACGTTCACCACCTCGTTCCTGCATGCGAAGATCCACCTTTACACAGAGTGAGATCAACTGTTCCAAGGAATCTGGCAGATCTGTAGTGATCAACTCGTCCTTTAAACGATCCGAGAGCCCGTTCCAAAAAGCAGCCCGAAGGGCATCATTATTCCAGCACAGTTCTGAAGCTATGGTTTGAAAATGAATCACATACTGTCCCACTGTACGAGAGCCTTGTCGAACTCGGAGCAAGTCAGCAGAGGCAGCGGTCGTCCTGCCGGGCTCATCAAAGATCCTTCGAAATGACGTGATGAAGTTGGTATACCTAGAAACTAACGGATCTGATTGCTCCCACAACGATGACACCCAATCCAACGCTGAACCCTCAAGCAAAGAGATAATGTATGCCACTTTAGACCGATCAGTAGGAAAGTTATGTGAGAGGAGTTCGAAATGTACCTCACACTGATTGAGGAAACCACGGCAATTCTTTGGATTCCCGTTATAACGAGGAGGAGTGGGAAGCTGAAGGCGTGACCTGGTTCCAGACAAGGACGGAACATTGCTAGAGACAACCACTGGAGCGGATACTGGAACTGGAGCTGGAACCACTAAAGCCAGAGAAGTCTGGATTTGATCCAGCCGGCCAGATAATTCCTGGAGATAATGCATCACCTGATTCTGTGCTGTTTCCTGACTCTGTACTCGGGAAACCAGGTCCTGCATGGTGCTTGCCTCTGGGTTCCGATTCCCCGGGTCCATGGGGCCTGAGTATACTGTCACTGACCTAACTTGAGGGTGTTGTGAACTCGGGGATTCTTCCGATGGTTGGGAAGAGGAACCACAACTGAGCCGGAACAGGGGTGGCCTAATATAGGATTTCCTCATACAGGACGCTGACAGTAAGGTTTGGTGAAATATTTAAGAGCTTTAGTGCAGGAAAAGAACAACTTAAAGTCATATATCATAAAGGAACTTATGAGGGAATGTCCAGACCCATTGAAGGGTTTGTGAGCAATATTAGAGATACTGGTGACTGAAGAAACTGTGGGTGATGTTTAAAAGTCACTGATAACTTGAAGAACTTGTAAATGGTGGTTAAAGACACAGATGGTTAAAAGAACTTGTGAACGGAGATTAAGACACTGGTGATTTGAAGAACTTAAGTGCGGTGGTTTAGGACGCTGATGATTTGTAGAACTAGAGAACAGTGACTGAGACGCTGATGATTTGAAGAACTTAAGTGCAGTGGTTTAAGACGCTGTTGATTTGTAGAACTTGAGAACGGTGACTGAGACGCTGATGATTTGAAGAACTTAAGTGCAGTGGTTTAAGACGCTGTTGATTTGTAGAACTTGAGAACGGTGACTGAGACGCTGATGATTTGAAGAACTTAAGTGCAGTGGTTTAAGGCGCTGTTGATTTGTAAAACTTGAGAACGGTGACTGAGACGCTGATGGTTTGAAGAACTTAAGTGCAGTGGTTTAAGACGCTGGTGATTCATAGAACTTGAGAATGGTGATTAGGGCCCGCAGCCCACGCTGATTCCTAGGAGCACTGGTGACTGGACCGCAGAGAGACACACCGGCCGCTGGGTACACTGGAACCGGTGCAGTGAACTGGCACCTGGAAATGCCGGAGACACTGGAGTACAACTTCAGAGATCCTTGCCGGGAACAAGAGCGCTGGCATCCACGTCAGGGAAAAGACGATACTGAGGCTCTGTCCGGCGTCTGACTTTGAATCTCCCGCCACCGCTGGATTGGCGGAACAGTCTGATGACGTCACCTGCCCCCCATCCACGTGATGCCGGGTGTCATGGCGGCGCCCATGCCCTGGAGTACCGCCGGGAGCTGCGCCAGCCAGACGCCGGAGCCCGTTGCCCACCGAAGGCGGAGGCTGCAACACAGACCAGCAGACACGCAGGGGTAAGCGCGGCTAACGCCGCCTCTGGCGTGTGACATACAGACCCTTGTGGCACACCACTTCAGAATAGACTGGAAATGAATGGAAATTAAAGTTATTGAGGTTAATAATACCGTAGGCTCAAAATTATCCCCAAATTCTGTGACTTTAGCTGTTTTTATGTTTTTTTCAAAAATCATCCAGATCCAAAACCAAAACCCGAAAGGGTGGTTTTGGCAAAACCAATCCAGATCCAAAACAAGAGCATGGAACTAGAACCAAAACCAAAACACGAAAGTGCCTGCCGCACATCTCTACTAAAGTCACAGAATTTGGGGGTAATTTTGATCCTATGGTATTGTTAACCTCAATAACACTCATTTCCAGTCTATTCTGAACAACTCACACCTCATAATATTGTTTGTAGGCCAAAAGTTTGCACCGAGGTCGCTGGATGACTAAGCTAAGTGGCACGAGTGGGCGGCACAAACACCTGGCCCATCTAGGAGTGGCACTGCAGGGGCAGACAGGATGGCAGTTTTAAAAACTAGGCTCCAGAGAGCACATAATGCAAAGAAAAAAAAGAGGTGCAAGATGGAATTGTATTGTATTGTTGTTTAAACAGAACATGCACAGTAAACCAATCATTTCAGCGAAAGGTGGTCCCCCTGCAAAAAGATAGCCAAGTTCTCCGAATCATAGCTAGCTACAAACATACCATCTCCATATTTGATGACTTTTCACATTATGAGAAGAGGCAAGAGTAAGAAGACAGTGTCAAGAAAGTGATTAAAAATTAGAGAGGCACATGCAATCAGGAACAACATACAGGTTTTCACCTCCATTCCAATATTGGTGTGGAACAGAAAGGACTTCAACCAAGCAAATATATAATTAATTACCACATTACTGTTAGGTTCCTGGTGCTCAGAACAAGGGAGATGTTGCGTAGTGAGTCCTGAGCACCAGAACGTGATGCTGAAATAAGGTGTGGTGTGGAAATAGCCCCTAGCACCCTACCTCCATTGTTTCACCTGTGTGGTCAGTTCACACCTGAGTGACAATGGTTTCTTGGGCCCACAGCAGCCGCGTTTGAAGGGCGGATTAGGTCTGCCCAACTCCGATGCCCCCAGGTCTTAGATTGAGACAAGGCGTGAACCGAGACAGGATAATAACAAGGGGACCTCTAGCTAAAGCAAACAGAAGGCTAGGGGCTACTAACAACCCTAAAACTAAATATATGTGCGGCACGCCGCCAAAGGAAAAGAACAACCAAGGAAATGCTGTCCACTTGCCGACACAATACTGTTGTGTACCGGCGGTGACAGCATAAGCAGAGCGCTCTGCAAAACACCAGTAACAAATTATAACCAAAGAATACTGCGGCCTAGGCCGACGGACGCGGCAAAGCCGCTACTCACGGAACAGGTACAAATACTGGCAAACGGACTGGAACCCCCAAAGTAGCCGACACAGACTCTCAGAACCGGAGGACAGGCAGAATCCCAAACGACAGACCGGTGGACACCAAGAAGCCAGACACTCGCCCAGGCACAGACAAAGCCACAGGACTCCTGGACAGGAACGCTTCACGGCAGGACACAGGATCAGACACTGGAATCGACACGGGAACCGACACTCGGGAACCGACACTTGAAGCAGCTAGACAGATACTGCTAGACAGGAGCTCAGGAACTGGCAGAGACTAGCTCAGAACTCAAGAACTCTGGAACTCAGGAAATCTGGAAATCTGGAAATATCACCAGCATCTGTGAATTGCACTGAGCCAGCATATAACAGAGAGTCTTAATTAATTATGTCGTGCAGCTGCCCTGCTGCACAACTGAGGGGTGCAATCAACAGACAGGTGAGGCTGAACACATGGGAACAAGCGGCAATCACACAGACTCACCACTGGCAGCAAACAAGAATCTTCCCAAACCAGAGCAACGGGAAATCCTGGCCTGCAAGACTACTTATAAACATAAAATAGGAATGAACCACTACCTGTGGTTCATAACAGTACCCTCTCTTTAAGGGTGGGCTCCGAACACCCCATGACACCCACAGGGAACAGAAACAGAAGTATAACATAAAATACATAACCAAAAATGCAAAACAGGAATGAGCCACAGCCGTGGCTCATAACATTACCCCCCCCCCTGAGGAGGGGTCAAAGGACTCCAAAATTCAGACTTTCCAAAGCAAGGGATAAAAAAAAAAAACCTGACACACTGGTCTAACAGAAACAAGCTGTGACAACAGCTTGTAACGGTGCCCCCCCCCCCCCCCCTTGACGGTGGCCACTGGACACTTATTAGTTTTACAAAGTTCTTGAGGTCTGACCAAGGTAATTCCCCAAACATTGTCTGAACTGATGGTACCTCCCAGCAAGGCTGGGTTCAAATCAGAGATTGGTTTCTTAACCTTGGGATCTGAACTTTCAGGCAAAGTACTACTATTAGAAGAAGAGAGAAAAGCACATCCTGCAGTCAAAACAACGGGCTGAGACTCTTATGCCGAATTTACAGAATACAGTGAACTCTCAGCAGATAAGACGGGTGACCTAGAGGAACCTGAACCAATTTCTTTGGAACCATATCTCTTAATAACTGCATCACTGAATGCCGGGGGATCCTGAAGAATGAGATCTTCTGCTTTCATTAGGCTGGTTGCCCACTCAAAAGGCTCTCCTCTAAAGGAATATATCAGATAGAGCACAAGGTTCTCTGAAGTGATGCCCAGAAATGGTCTAAACAACAAAATGGTGTAATAGTGTTTGTAAAGCGCCAGAAATTGGACTAAGTCCCCATCAAAGATTATAGATGTTGAGATATCAACAGAGTCAGGATCTGCTTCCTTCCCATCTGACTGACTAGAGTGCTTTGCTAGGACCTGGTCACTATTGACCTTACTCGAGGCTAAGACTTTCTGAACCCCACCTGGGGCAGTGACTTTCTGAACCCCACCTGGGGCAGTGACCCTCGGAACCCCACCTGGGGCAGTGGCCCTCTGGACCCCACCTGGGGTAGTGACTTTCTGAACCCCACCCGGGGTCGTGACTTTCTGAACCCCACCCGGGGCAGTGACTTTCTGAACCCCACCCGGGGCAGTGGCCTCCGGGAACCCCGCTGGGGCAGTGGCCTCCGGGAACCCCGCTGGGGCAGGGGCCTCCGGGAACCCCGCTGGGGCAGTGGCCTTTGGGAACACCGCTGGGGCCAGCACCTCAGATTCTTTTACTGGGACCGGGCCGTCGGCCTCCCTCACTGGGACCGGGCCGTCGGCCTCCCTCTCTGGGACCGAGCCGTCGGCCTCCCTCTCTGGGACCGAGCCGTCGGCCTCCCTCTCTGGGACCGAGCCGTCGGCCTCCCTCTCTGAGTCGATAATTATCGAAACTTCTCCCGGGACTAAGACTTCCGGGACCTTTGCTGAAGCTATAACCTTCAGAACCTCCACTAACGCTATGCCTCTTGAGTCCTTTCAGGGGGAAGCGACCTCTAGACCCTTCTTTGGGGCTGCGTCTCTCGAGACCCCACTTGGGGATATTACTTCAAAGATCACTTCTGGGGTTTTGCTTCTCGAGTTCCCTTCTAGAAGTATGGTTTTAGACACCTTCTCTGGAGTTGCGCTTTTCAAGTCTCTACCTGGGGTAACAGCTTCTGAGACCCCTTCTGGTATTGACACCTGAGCAATAATATTCGATGTCCCTCTATAACCTAGAGCATCGGGTACCGCTCCAGGACTCTGGGCATCGGGTACCGCTCCAGGACTCTGGGCATCGGGCACCGCTCCAGGACTCTGGGCATCGGCACCGCTCCAGGACTGTGGGCATCGGGCACCGCTCCATGACTCTGGGCATCGGGCACCGCTCCAGGAACCTGGGCATCGGGCACCACTCCAGGACCCTGGGCATCGGGCACCACTCCAGGACCCTGGGCATCGGGCACCACTCCAGGACCCTGGACATCGGGCACCACTCCAGGACCCTGGGCATCGGGCACCACTCCAGGGGTTTGCAACTCTGCTTCCACAGGAAAATCAAGAGAGGAGAGAAACATTCTCCTTTGGTTCCTGAATCTATAATGGGGCTCCCTAGCCCAAGGACCCCAATTATAGGACAGAGTGCTTTTTAGTGTGGGTTGTGTGACAAGTACCTCTGCCACAGTAGAGACAGGAGTAGGTCTTGTATCCTGACTCAACTTGGCCAGAGGGCAGGACTTGTCACCACACTTTGGCTTGCGCAACTCACAGGTCTGCAGATAGTGGCCTAAACCTCCACAATATAGGCATAAATCTAAGTTTCTGTGACGCAGACGCTCCTCTTCTGAGAGCCTGGGCCGCAGAAAACTTTCAAACTTTTTCTCTCTAATTAAACCTGAGGATTCACTTGTCACCATACTGTGAACAAGAGTCTCTTTAGAGAATGAACTCTCAAGAACTTCTGGCAAAATAAGCAAAATTTTGGTCAGAAGGTTTTACAGTTGCTTTAAGGATTGCTGCAAAACTTCCAGCCGCTCAGGTTTCAAAGCACTGAAAGCAGAGTTCAGGGCAGAGAGAGATGCTTGCAGGGCTTGCATAGTAGGCATAGGAGGATTTCAAACTAGACAAGACAAGACTAGACACGATTCTAGACACGATTCTAAGACAAGATTCTAGACAAGATTCTTAGACACGATTCTAAGACAAGACTCTAGACAAGATTTTTAGACAAGATTTTAGACAAGACAAGACTGGACTGGATTTTTAAACTAGACAAGACAAGACTGTACTGGATTTTTAAACACCGGACTGGATTCTGCACACTGAGTTCTAGACAGGACTGGATTCTTGACAGGACTGGATTCTGCACACTGAATTCTAGACAGGACTGGATTCTAAACACCGGACTAGATTCTGCACACTGAGTTCTAGACAGGACTGGATTCTTGACAGGACTGGACTGGGCCAAAAAAGAAAAAGTTTTATTTCTTTTTTGTTGTATGGCTGGTGATAATGTTAGGTTCCTGGTGCTCAGAACAAGGGAGATGTTGCGTAGTGAGTCCTGAGCACCAGAACGTGACGCTGAAATAAGGTGTGGTGTGGAAATAGCCCCTAGCACCCTACCTCCATTGTTTCACCCGTGTGGTCAGTTCACGCCTGAGTGACTATGGTTTCTTGGGCCCACGGCAACCGCGTTTGAAGGGCAGATGAGGTCTGCCCAACTCCGATGCCCCCAGGTCTTAGATTGAGACAAGGCGTGAACCGAGACAGGATAATAACAAGGGGACCTCTAGCTAAAGCAAACAGAAGGCTAGGGGCTACTAACAACCCTAAAACTAAATATATGTGCTGCACGCCGCCAAAGGAAAAGAACAACCAAGGAAATGCTGTCCACTCGCCGACACAATACTGTTGTGTACCGGCGGTGACAGCATAAGCAGAACTCTCTGCAAAACACCAGTAACAAATTATAACCAAAGAATACTGCGACCTAGGCCGACGGACGCGGCAAAGCCGCTACTCACGGAACCGGTACAAATACTGGCAAACGGACTGGAACCCCCAAAGTAGCCGACACAGACTCTCAGAACCGGAGGACAGGCAGAATCCCAAACGACAGACCGGTGGACACCAAGAAGCCAGACACTCGCCCAGGCACAGACAAAGCCACAGGACTCCTGGACAGGAACGCTTCACGGCAGGACACAGGATCAGACACTGGAATCGACACGGGAACCGACACTCGGGAACCGACACTCGGGAACCGACACTTGAAGCAGCTAGACAGATACTGCTAGACAGGAGCTCAGGAACTGGCAGAGACTAGCTCAGAACTCAAGAACTCTGGAACTCAGGAAATCTGGAAATCTGGAAATATCACCAGCGTCTGTGAATTGCACTGAGCCAGCATATAACAGAGAGTCTTAATTAATTATGTCGTGCAGCTGCCCTGCTGCACAACTGAGAGGTGCAATCAACAGACAGGTGAGGCTGAACACATGGGAACAAGCTGCAATCACACAGACTCACCACTGGCAGCAAACAAGAATCTTCCCAAACCAGAGCAACGGGAAATCCTGGCCTGCAAGACTACTTATAAACATAAAATAGGAATGAACCACTACCTGTGGTTCATAACAGTACCCTCTCTTTAAGGGTGGGCTCCGAACACCCCATGACACCCACGGGGAACAGAAACAGAAGTATAACATAAAATACATAACCAAAAATGCAAAACAGGAATGAGCCACAGCCGTGGCTCATAACAATTACTGGACAAACGGAAAAACTAGGGGCCATAGCCTCCAAAATTGTACCCCCTTCTCCATTTTCAGGGATTAAGATAATCTCAGATTTAATGCTGGTATGCAAATAAACTGGTGAATACCACAGGATCAAGATTGGATATTTTCCCCTCCACGGAGTCTGGAGACTTATTTTGTGAAAATCTCGTGAGATTCTTTTTTTTCCATTTTTTTATTGCTTTTTTTTTTACATATTTTGTGACAGATGCCTTATTTTTGTTTTTCACAGCTCCCAGTTACACGCATGTGAGCATACCTGTGTGTCCCAGTTACACGCATGTGAGAATACCCATGTGTCTTGTTTATTTTATTCATATTATATTTTTAAATAAAGCAGCCCCTTGATGTTTTAGCAGTCCCTCCTGAGCCCCCACAGCAGCCCCGGATGGGGCAAGTTGAGATCGGGTGGGTTCGGTAAAGTACTAAGCACGACTGTGCAGTAAATGGTTTTGTTATTGAGCCCCTGCCCTAGTGGAGCTTACCACTCTACAGTCCAAACTCATACTATAAGTAAGATTGTGGGAGGAGGCAATGCTAACCTCTGTGCCCACAGCATGCCTCAGCCTGGCAAGCCAGACATCTTCCTGGCTGTAAGCCACCATGAAACTCCCTACTGGGCTTTAATCAGTAACTGTTTGTGCCTCACAGGAGCTCCTGGCCCATCTAGTGCTGCAGTGCAATGGAAAGCTGATGCAATGCAAGATCACTGAAACTCTGTTCTTCTAACACCGCAAGGTCTTGCGATAACCTTACACAGCCCTTAGGAAAAGAAGATCCCTGTACAACAAATTCGCATCTTCTAAATAAATAATCACAAAATGTGGAACAATAATAATAAATCAAAATTAAGGTTGACTAATTGGAGCCATTTATTTGAGTGAGTCCCTAACATGAAATAATTGAGGAGAACCTCTCTCTAATGCTCCGGCAGAAAATATCACTTTTACCTCTCCGGCAGTTGCGCTGGATTATGATTCAATCTCATACAATTACTGACTTTGACCACAAATGTGGTCTCTCCCCACTTTATTTAAAAACACTTCAGCAATTTCCATTTCCAACTTTGCGGCTAGTTTTCACAAATCTGTTTGTGATGTTAAAGCTTGTTTCATATCTGCTGTAGGCTTTCATTTAAACCTAGGATCAAGTACAGCAGCACCCCTGGAATTATATGGCAGCACCCCTGGATTTATACAGCATAGGCAGCACCCCTGGAGAATTACACAGCACAGCAGACAGGCAACAGCACCCCTGGACTTAAACGGCAGTGGGGCAGCACCCCTGGACTGATAGGACAGAGGGGCAGCACCCCTGGAATGATGTGGCAAAGAAAAGACGTGCAAGATGGAATTGTCCTTGGGCCCTTCCACCAACCCCCTGATGGTGATGTGGTTTGTTTAATAAGGTAAGACGCTTCTGACATTGTTTGTTGTTTAGGAGTGGCTTGACAAGAGATAGAGATGCTGACTTCATTTTCCAGCAAGACTTGGAACCTGCCCATACTGCCAAAAGTACCAAAACCTGGTTCAATGACCGTGGGATTACTGTGCTGGATTGGCCAGCAAACTCGCCTGACCTGAACCCCATAGAGAATCTATGGGACATTGCCAGGAGAAAGATGAGAGGCATGACACCGAACAATGCAGAATAGCTGAAGGCCGCTATTGAAGCATCCTGGTCTTCCAGAACACCTCAGCAGTGCCACAGGCTGATAGAATCCATGCCACCCTGCATTGAGGCAGTAATTCATGCAAAAGTGGCCCAAACCAAGTACTGAGTACATATGCATGATTATATTTTTCAGAGGGCAGACATTTCTGTATTTAAAATCCTTTTTTTTTTATTGATTTTATGTAATATTCTAATTTTCTGAAATTTTGGATTTGGGGTTTTCTTAAACTGTAAGCCACAATCATCAAAACTATAACAAATAAAGGCTTGAAATATCTCACTTTACATGTTATAAGTTTATATAATATATTAGTTTCACCTTTTAAGTTGAATTACTGAAATAAATGACATTTTGCAAGATATTCTAAATTTCTGCATTTCACCTGTAATTAGTCATTCAGGGGGTTGTCCCAGGGGTTCAGAACCAAATCCCGACATTTTTTACTTAAAATAGGGATTTTTCCCAAGTTTATCACCTGCTCAGAGTAGGTGAATTGAAATTTGCAGTAAAACATTTTTGCAGACAATTTAATATGCTTTGGCAAAATTACTGTGAATTGCGATATTTTCTCATCTGTTTACCGACAAAATGCATTTTTGACAGTAATTTAATACACCCCTTAGCACGTAATGAAGTCCATGATTATGAGATGTCAGAGAGATATTGTATGGTAGCGATACATACAGTAATTCAGAGAGGGGGGCTGGTAGAAATTACTGGGGCACAGGTCTGACAAAGAGTCACATACCCAACATGATCTGGCCACACTTCCCTATATATGGAGGCCACAATTTACCATGGCAGACCATGGGTCCATTGAGTAACTTTGAGTCATTTGTTCACAATTAGTGCTTAGCAAGACAATACCATCTACCCTCCTCTACAATTTACCAAATTAGAGTAATTACAGTATATAGCTATAGGTAACTATCTTTTTACCATGCATAATTATATGTGTAGTGTGGTTATCGTTGTGTTAGAATGTTACAATGATCACTATCCCACACATTGCTTTTAACTCCACAGAAGATGTTCCTTGTTTCACAACAGAGATGATTCCAGCTCTTCCTTTTGTATAGAGACTGGATATGTAAGAAGGCTGCCTTTCCTATGAGAATAAAAAAATAACTGTATCGAGACTTAGGGGTCTATTTATGAAGCAGTGAAAAGAGTGGAGAAGTTGCCCATGGCAAACAAACAGTGTTGAGGTAACATTTATAAAGTACATTCTATAAAATTATAAGTACCAGCTGATTGGTTTACATGGGCAACTTCTCCACTGGCTCACTTCTCCACACTTTTCACTGCTTCATGAATAGACTCCTTACAGCAGTAAACTGGCCCGAATACAAGTACAACATGGAGCCTGCAGTTATATTCTATTAAACATTGCTTTAGTTTAAAAAGACAATGAGCTATTATTTTGCCCCTTCATGACACATGACCACGCCCATTTTCTTACTATCAGTACCACTAAGAAAAAATTTCTACTTGCACCACTGGATGTGCCCACATCACTTTGTAATACACATTTGGAACCCCTCTTAAAATCTACAAAGTAAAGAACGTAAGTTATTATGTAAATATTCTGTAGAAATGATTACCTTATAGACATCATGCACTGTTGTTAATCTGTCAAAGCGGAGATACATAGAATTTAACATGGAGACAATCTGGATGGGTTCACATTGAGCACAAATGTTGGTAAATGTTACCACGTCACTAAATAATATTGTACACTCCTTGAATTCACCTGCAAAACATGACAAAATATACGTTATGGTAAGAACTTACCATTGATAACGGTATTTCTCCCAAGTCCACGGGATCCACAGGAAAACAATGGGATATGATGAAGCGACAGCAGATTTGCACCAATCGGTCAAAGCTTTACGGCCTCCCAGCATGCAACAGACCCGTCCATATATCCCCGCCTCCTGGCTCAGGCAAATCAGTTGTATTCCAAAGCTCAAGGCAGAAGCATCATAGATAGCCCTAATCAGGTGAAAAGAACACACATGCCCACCCTTCCGTACAAGAAAGAAGAGGTTAGTGAGTAAAAGGATCCTCAAATCAGGTGCATCAGGGTGGGATCCCTGTGGATCCTGTGGATTTAGGAGAAATACCGTTATCAATGGTAAGTTCTTACCATAACATATATTTCTCCGGCAGGGTCAACAGTTTATCCACAGGATAACCATGGGATTTCCCAAAGCAATTTAGTGGTGGGGACGCTCCTGATTGGACAGGAGAATCCTTCACTCGAATTCAGCATCATGAGAGGCTAAGGTATCCATGGCATAATGTCTAATGAATGTGTTAATGGAAAACCATGTGGCTGCCTTACATATCTGTTCTGCTGAAGCACCACATTGTGGTGCCAATGATGGACCTACCTTACAAGTAGAGTGAGCAGATACACTGGGGTCATCCCGAGTTGATCGCTCGCTAGCTACTTTTTGCAGCGCTGCGCTCAGATAGTCGCCGCCTATAGGGGAGTGTATTTTTGCTTTACAAGTGTGCAAATGCTTGTGCAGCCGAACGGTACAAAAAAGTTTTGTGCAGATTCTGAGTAGGTTTGAACTTACTCAGCCCCTGTGATCACTTCAGCCTGTTCATGTCCGGAATTGACGTCAGATACCCACCCTGCAAACGCTTGGACACGCCTGCATTTTTCCAAACACTTTCAGAAAACGGTCCGTTGCCACCCACAAACGCCTTCTTCCTGTCAATCTCCTTGCGATTGGCTGTGCGATTGGATTCTTCGTTAAATCCATAGCTCAGCAACGATACGCTTTGTACCCGTATGACGCGAATGCGCATTGCGGTGCATACGCATGCGCAGTTTTGACCTGATCGCACCGCAGCAAAAAAACCTAGCATGCGATCAGGTCGGAATGACCCCCATTAGCCGGAACAGGGAGATCAGATTGAGAATATGCTTCTGAAATCATCATCCGAAGCCATCTTGCATCCTCTCTTGTGAAATCCGTAGAGAATGAAAAGAGAATCTGTCTTTCTCATGGCACTGGTACGATCCACGTAGATCCTTAATGCACGGACCACGTCCAGCGATGCATCTCCCGCAGAAAGGCCCGGTATCTGGAAAGCCAGGACTACAATTTCTTCATTAAGGTGGAATTTAGACACCACCTTCAGAAGATATCCAGATCTAGTACTGAGAACTGCTTTATGTGGATAAAAAAAATCAGAAATGGGGAACGACATGATAATGCCCCTAAATCTGATACTCTTCTAGCTGACGCCATAAGCCAGTAGAAAGATTACTTTAGCTGTCAACCATTTAAGATCCACTTTATTAAGTGGTTCACATGGGGCAACTTGAAGGGCAAAAGTCCCAAGGCACTGTAGGAGGAACAAAAGAAGGTTGAATGCGCAACATTCCCTGGAAAAAAGTATGCACATCCTGTAAGTTGGCAATTTTCTTTTGGAACCATACAGTCAATGCTGACACTTGCACTCTCAAGGAAGCCAACTTCAAACCTTTATCCATTCCTGCCTGAAGGAATGCTAAGACCCTGAAAACTCTGAAAGACTTAGGGTCCATTTTCCGTTCACTGCACCAATGAATATAGGTTTGCCATATTCGGTGATAAATGCGAGCTGAGGAAGGTTTCCTTGCTCTGAGCATAGTGTGAATTACATGTTGTGAGAATCCTCTTGACTTCAGGATAGAGGTTTCAAAAGCCACGCCATCAAAGATAGTCGATCCAGATGTCTGTGATAACAGAAGTGGAGCATCCATCGACATTCTCTCCAGATCTGTGTACCAATGCCTTCTGGGCCAAGCCGGAGCTATTAGTATCAAAGCACCTTTCCCTTGCTTTATCTTTCTCACCACTCTGGGTAATAGGGTGATTGGCGGAAACACATAAGCCAGATGAAAGTCCCATCTCAATAAACAAGGCATCTACAAAGATCGCTCTGGAAACCTTTGTTCTTGACCCGTATGCAAGAACTTTGTTGTTCAGACGGGAAGCCATGAGATCTAACTCTGGCAACCCCTACTTGTCTACTAGAGTCTGGAAGACCTCCAGGTGTAGAGCCCATTCACTTGCCTGAATGGCGTGTCAACTGAGAAAGTCCGCTTCCCAGTTTATGACTCCCGAAACGAACACTGCGGACAAGGCTGGATGATGAAGTTCTGCCCACTTTAGTATGTGACTTACCATCTTCATCGCTTTTTGGCTGCGAGTTCCTCCCTGAAGGTTGAGGTACGCTACTGCCGTCGCATTGTCTGAGTGGATCTGGACTGATTTTCCCCCAAAGAATGTCCTTTGCCTGAATTAGTGCCATATATATGGCCCGAAGTTCCAATATGTTTATTGACAGGCAACCTTCTTCCTTGGTCCATTACCCCTGGAAACACAACCTCCCTGTCACTGCTCCCCAGCCCTGGAGACAGGCATCTGTCGTCAGAATTTCCCAATATGTTATCCAAAAGGGTCTCCCCTTGTCCAAATGGGATGTCTGTAGCCACCAGGCTAATGACCTTCTTAATTCTATCGTAAGAACCCTAGTCTGTGTTTTTATCATCTGATGCAACCCATACCCCATTCCATTCAGCAAGAATCAGACGCTGCAGAAGCCTCGAGTGGAATTGTGCATACTCCACCATGTCGAATACTGACACCATCAAACCCATCACACGCATTGCTGCGTGAATGGATAACTTTTGACTGTGTAGCAAGTCCTGAATCCTTGACTGAACCTTGGATATCTTGGAACATTACTCTCTGAAGACTTGAATCCAGTACAGCTCCCAAGTGAGTCATTCGCTGTGACGGAACCAGAGACCATCTTGCCCAATTTATGAGCCACTCGTGCTTCTGCAGACACATTATTGTCTGTTGCAGATGACATAGAAGCAATTACTGCGACTGTGCCAGGATTAAAAGATCGTCAAGGTATGGAAAAATTCTTATCCCCTGCTGGTGGAGATAAACTGCCATTACCACCATAATCTTGGTAAATACTCTGGGGGCTGTGGCTTACCCAAAAGGTAGGGTGAGCCACCCGCCTGGAACTGAAAATGCTGTTGGAGGATAGCAAACCTGAGATAGCACTTATGTGCTATAGGAACATGTAGGTAAGAATCCTGTATATACAGGGATACCATATAATCCACTGGCTCCATGGCCAAAATGATGGAACGTAAAGTCTCCAAGTGAAACTGAGGTACCCAAAAGTACTTGTTCAGCACTTTGAGATTGAGAATGGGCTGAAATGACCCATTTGGCTTCTGAACTAAAAACAGGTTGGAGTAAAACCCCTGTCCTCATTGTGTATGAGGAACTGGAATGACTACTCCTGACTGAAGCAATTTCTGAACTGCCTCTTGCAAAGCCCTGGCCTTCGTCTCTACCCGAGACGGGCTGGTCCAAAAAAAACTTTGAGGAGTGTGCTTTTTAAAGGCAAAGTCATAACCCAGAGATACTGCTTCCAGCACCCAGGCATCTGTTGTAGACTGCTGCCAGATCTGTGCAAACTGAAGAAGTCAGCCCCCCACCCTGGGATCCCCCAGGTGGAGGCCCGCACCATCAGGCTGATGGCTTATCTGTTTTACCAACCGGTCCTCTGGTAGCCCAATGCTTTTTAGTCTTACCAGACTTGTTGTATTGGGACTGCCTGCTATCACTTTTACCTTTAGCTTTTCCTTGAGACCGAAAGGGCCGAAAAGCCAGAACTTTAGGTTTGAAATTGTATGTGGAAGGAAACTTTACTTTCTTGGAGTCTGTTTCTGACTCCAAAATATTTGTAAATTCTTTACCAAAAAGAATATCTCCAGAAAATGGCAAAGATTCCAAACCCTTCTTAGATTCTGAATCAGCTTTCCATGTACGTAACCAAACTACTCTACAAGCAGCTATTGTTGAAGCTGATGCCCTGGAGGCAATAGTACCCATATCCAATGCTGCTTCTTCCAAGAACATTGCAGCCTGTTTTATATGTGCTATATTGGATTTTTGCTCTCTTGATGCTATTGAAAAATCTCCCTCCAATGCATCAGCCCAGGCAGCCACTACCTTTGCCATCCAAGATCAAGACATGGCTGGCCTTATGAAAACCATCCACTCTCCTATCTGTAGCATCATTTAATGATGTTGAAGGCAAAGGTAATGTAGACTTTTTCACTAATCGAATCACATGTGTATCTACTTTAGAACCATCTCCCTTTTTAAACAATCCCCAGCTGGAAGAGGATAATTGGAACTCCATTTCTTAGGAATTCTAAATTTTTTATTAGGCGTAGCCCAAGCCTCTGCCATGATTTCCGTCAGCTGATCTGACCCTGGAAACTCAATCTTAACTGTTTTGGGATGTTTAAACACAGGTGCCTTGGTTTTTAACACAGGCTCTGCTGAATCCTCTAAGGATAGAATGGCTTTCATTGCTTTAATTAACTCAGCTATATCCACTGAGCTGAGACCTTCCTCCTCCTCTTCCTATGCCGAATTAGAATTAATTGAGCTTTCATCCTCCGATGAATCCTCATCTGAACCATATGTAGCCTGTGAGAATTAAGATTTACTTACCACCAGCTTATCAGCCTGTTTATTTTGAGAGGCAGCTGCTGGAAGTTATACACCACAAGTGGGAAGCTGCATATAAGGGTTAATCGTGTAACCTATCCCCGGTACAGGAGTTGGAGGAATTATCCTTTCAGCTATACTGGATAAAGTCTGTGCAAACATAGCCCATGGTGGATCAACCTGCACCTGAATCTGTCTTGTATTTTTCAAGAACCCCTGGTGAAAGCTAAAAGATTTGCACACAAACCATCCTGAACCAAATCCTGAGAGGATAACACAGCTTTGCAAGACAAACATGATATGAGTGTTGATGTTGCTGTGAGTGCATCTTACTCACCTTTGCCGCTCTTAGACATGATAAATAATCAACACTTTCACAGTGTACTACACAATTTGTGACTGTAATCACTTTAAGCTTTTTAAAGTGACATACAATCCGACCCTACCCATGCACCAGCATTGAGGATCGGAATAGAAGAAAACTGACAGAATATAGTAAAGTCAGCAATCACACTAGTAATCAGTCACGTTATACCTTAGTATAATAAGCAATATGAGCACATCATCAACTACAACTACATTTCAAGTATGTAGGAGAACATATTACTGAATCATGTTTAAACAGATCTACCGTATTTAGACACATTGCGAAAGAAACAACAGTAAATGTATACAGGGGGTCATTCCGAGTTGTTCGCTCGCAAGCTGCTTTTAGCAGCTTTGCACACGCTAAGCCGCCGCCTACTGGGAGTGAATCTTAGCTTATCAAAATTGCGAACGAAAGATTAGCAGAATTGCGAATAGACACTTCTTAGCAGTTTATGAGTAGCTCCAGACTTACTCGGCATCTGCGATCAGTTCAGTCAGTTTCGTTCCAGGTTTGACGTCACAAACACACCCAGCGTTCGCCCAGACACTCCTCCGTTTCTCCAGCCACTCCCGCGTTTTTCCCAGAAACGGTAGCATTTTTTCGCACACACCCATAAAACGGCCTGTTTCCGCCCAGAAACACCCACTTCCTGTCAATCACATTACGATCACCAGAACGAAGAAAAAACCCTGTAATGCCGTGAGTAAAATACCTAACTGCATAGCAAATTTACTTGGCGCGGTCACACTGCGGGCATTGCGCATGCGCATTAGCGACTAATCGCTCCGTTGCGAGAAAAAAATACAGAGCGAACAACTCGGAATGACCCCCACAGACTCATATGCAATAGGCACTTATCTAACTATTTATACTCAAAAAGGTAGATAGAGACAGTGCTGTACTACCCGTACTCAGTAGAGTGGGATACAGGGAGACTCACCTCGCTTCCAGGACCGATCAATACGTTAGCGAATGATGAGTGGATCCAGACGCTACTAGTGTACACTGCCGCTCCATGAACCTATAGTGAACACAGACACTCAGTGAACACAGATGCACCAGCCACACAGCCGCCTATGCTGTGACTGGGTCCCCTTCGTTTACAGCAGAGGTTCTCAAACTCGGTCCTCGGGAGCCCACACAGTGCATGTTTTGCAGGTAACCCAGCAGGTGCACAGGAGTATTAATTACTCACTGACACATTTTAAAAGGTCCACAGGTGGAGCTAATTATTTCACTTGCGATTCTGTGAGGAGACCTGCAAAACATGCACTGTGTGGGCCCCCGAGGACCGAGTTTGAGAACCTCTGGTTTACAGCGTCTGAGACGGAAGCGGGAAAACAGTTCATGGCGGGAGACTTGGAGGAAACTGGTCATGAACTAGGGAGGGTTGACCAGGAGAGCGTCTGACTCCCCACTGCTGACATCAACCCTAGGGATCACGGCCTCATACTATTCCTGGAGCTATGATCCCTAATGTCTAGCGCTGGTGCACCCAAGGTGGCAGCCGCATTGCCACTGTTTGGTAGTCTCCTCCCAAAACAGTGCGGCTGTGTCCGTATTCCCCTTCTAAGCGAAATCAATGCCTTACCTTCTCTCCGTGCTCCGGCCACAGCCTGGTAACGTCTGCTGGACCTGCTAGTATATCCGACACAGACACCCGCCGAAACAGTACTGTACTCGTGGGTAATCGTTGTCACGACCCAGCGAAGAGTTGTTGGAGCAACTCTTTCTAAGGTACGTATAAGACGCTGTTTAGAAAGATTGCTCAGAAAAATAGTAAGACTATAAAAATAAAATAAGAAAGCTTAGGGTTGCTAAAAACCAGCAGCCCTCTGACCATGGCCTGGCTCCTGCCGCACCAGATAAAAAACTGATTTGCCTGAGCCAGGAGGCGGGAATATATGGACGGGCCCATTGCATGCTTGGAGGCCGGAAAGCTTTGACCGATTGGTGCAAATCCGCTGTCGCTTCATCATATCCCATTGTTATCCTGTGGATAACCTGTGGACCCTGCCAGAGAATACATTATTTTTATATAGCTGTGAAACTGTTTCCTTGTATATGTATTGCAATTTGCACGTGCAACTCAAACTGCAGCATACGCAGTGGCGTCACAAAGCGGGTGCAGGGGGTGCGGCCTGAACCCGGGTGTGACACCTGGAAGTGGTGACACCACACTGTGGGCTCCTCCGCAGTGACAGGAGCCAGGTGCTGCAGTGTGAAAGTCTGCTACAGCACCAGGCTCCTGTCATAGAGTTGGAGCCGACAGCGCAGCAGACAGCCTCCGGGGCAGCTCATTGCAGTCCAGCATCTTCGGAGATGCTGGGCACGCACCTGGAGTGACGATCCCGCGAGGCCACGACCCCTTTATTTGCGGCCACGCCGCTTTTTGCCTGAGGCATGCTGGCATATCAAGGGTGCACACCGGGTGTCACCACACCCGGTGACGCCTCTGAGCATACGTATGTGAAAGCATCAAGACACACTCTGATGGCCACATTACCGTTGGACCTTTTATGTGGTATAACTAAATCTGCACATTTCCATACTGCATATGTGTACCAAAATGCATCCTAATTTAGATTTAAACATATATGCACAGCGCTGTTTCATTTTAGTTATTTTGCATTAGATTGTTGGAGGATTGGTGTGCCTGTAGTTAAATGGCAGCACAATTGCACTATTAACTAGAGTCATAAAAACAACCAGGACACTTTTTCTTGAAGCCCCTTGTGCATGGAAAAGTGAAATGCGGTGGGCTGAGAAGGCTTAAGTTGAGTTGGGGCCACATAACTAGAGATGCATTCAACACTTGAATGTATCTCCAGATTCACTTTTTTAAAGGTGTATAATTTGCTGGTAGACCCGAGAGTATTTACTAAAGGTCAATTTTTATAGATTTTAAATCGTTCTAAATTGATGTTGTGTTTCAGGGGCTAGCACATATATTTATCAACAGACAATTTATACATATTAGTAGATTTACCCTCTGGTGTAAAGGTACATGATGATGATGATGATGATGATAATAATGATGATGACACCAGCAGCCCCACGCTGTCATTGGGTTTTTGAATCCGCGCGGATAGTACCTTATTCAATGGAGTTGCAGCTATAGTATGTCAAGTCACATCTGAAATCAGATTGCTATTGTACATATATATATCAAGCAGTAAAAGATGAATGCGATGTTTGTTTTTTCATGACATTTCAAATAGAAAATGTGACTTCTCATTATTTATAACACTGTCAGAATACATTTCTCTCTTACAGTATATATGACATTTCATTAGATTATATTATGTACTAACAGAGTAATGCATCTTTCACATTTACAACTAACAGAGCCAAGTAGCATCTCCGAGCCGCTCCAAACTTCTGGGATCCGAGTCTTCCTGAGCCGTGGCTCGGGTTTTCCCGCTAGACTAGGATTCCATTTCGAGGCAACAGGTCATCCTCCCGGCATCGGATTCTCACGGGTGTTGGATTCTATATAATGCACCGTGGCCGGGACTCGCCACCATTTCCCTCTCAGGCACTCTGCTGTATGTTGCATGCTGCGCTGAGCTTTGTTGTATTGGCTGTGCTTTGTCCACTGTCCAGACTCCAAACTTACAAGTGTCTGTGATCTGTATAGTCAGTGTATAGGGGGCACGCTGCTGTATGCTGTGCTGTAGTCTGCTGTATTGGCTGTGCTGTGTCAGACTCCAGATTTACAAGTGGCTGTGCTCTGTATACAGTCAGTGTATAGGGGGCATGCTGGTGTATGCTGCACTGTACTCTGCTGTATTGGCTGTGCTGTGTCAGACACCAGACTCCAGGCTTACAAGTTGCTGTGCTCTGTATATAGTCAGTGTATAGGGGACACACTGCTGTATGCTGCAGTATACTGTGCTATACTCTGCTGTATTGGCTATGCTGTGTAAGACTCCAGACTTACTGTACAAGTGGCTGGGTTCTGTATATAGTCAGTGTATAGGGGGCTGTTTGCTTCACCGTACTCTGCTGTAAATTGGCTGTGCTGTGTCCATCTAAAGTGGCTGTTCACAAGCAGCACTACATTGTGTATTGTGTGACTCATGGTCAGATATTCTTCTATTGTTTGTTCTATTTGATGCACTTTTTGCTAGTGTGCTTTGTTCACATGAATATATAAGCCCTGTAACTCCACGCAATTTAAACTGAGCTGCAAGTTAAAAAAAATGAAAACATATATATAGATCTATTGTTTGTACTGTTTGGTGCACTTTACCCTAGTGCGCTATGTTCACGTGCAGCTATAAGCCCTGTGACTCCATGCAGTGAATTGAAAAATGTATAACGATCAGTTTAGAGAAGAACAACCAAATACTAGCGCTGCAGCTGCTGCCACCAGCCACGCACCACTTTTCATTTCTGCCACTGCTGTGTAGCAATGTTTCTTATATTTGCTATAAACTGGCGTGTGTTTGCGCTGCTGCTCTGTCGCTTAGCAACCAGCCAGCTTGCTGCAGCTTTTGGCCTAAACTGGATGAACACTATATTGTGAGCTGTGAGGTGGTCAAAATTGACTGGAAATGAGTGGAAATTAATGTTATTGAGATTAATAATACTCTAGGACACAGGTTCTCAAATACGGTCCTCAGGATCCCACACAGTTCACTATACTTGCCGGGTGTCCTGGAAAACTGAGGACCAAGTTTAAGATCCACTGCTCTAGGAACTAAAATTATGTGATTTTAGCTTTTGACAATTTTTGAAAAAATCCAAACCCAGTCACAGCCGAAATCCAAGACTGAATCCAAAACCAAAACCATATGATGAATTAGAACCAAAACCAGCAAAAATGGTCCGGCGCACATCTCTAGTTATAAGGCGCAGAAACAGAATAAATCCCTGAGCATATAGATGCAGCCACAGTAAAGGCACAGCATCAACTTCATGGTGATACGGATATATCTTTAATTATAATCTTTTATTTGAGTAAACTTAACAAAAAATAAAATGACATACCCCTTATAAACACTCAGCACCAGTGTTAAAATCTGGGCTGGTGATCACTACATGAAAGGGATAACGGGTATGGAATCCCGCCACTTAGACGGAACAATATTTTATGCATGCAAAGTCTTTGGATTTATAGTGTTCTCCATGCACAAATTCTAATAAAATATTACGACTCTGTATATGAATATTTAACCACATTTTTTTTTTTAAATCTCAGCAGCTTACAGTTAATTATCTCTTCCTCTCAATTTTGCCTTTGAAGAACAATTTGTATGAATTGGGGGAGATAGTCATATGCTGGCTACTTATATACTGTACACTGGATATGGAAAACATGGGAGATGTTCTGATGGCATATCTATATAATAGTGGATATATTTACCTGCTTCTACCCTTTTGCCCTCCTTCAGCTGGTTGGCCACATGCTTTGGGAGCATGGCATAGAGGAGAGCTTCAGTCTTCTTTTTCTCTTCCTCTAAGTGCTTGGACAGTATTCTCAGTTCTTCCTTCTTCCTCTCCAGCTGATTAGATAGCTCCATCTCAGCCAATCGTTGCTGGTTCAGCAGAATTAGGTCCCGAGTGACATCGTGTGGCGCTATGTCGGAGATGTGCATCTGCCTCTCCTCCAGCTCATGCAAGTTCCGCAAGAGGGGAGAGCACAAGTATAACATGGATTTCATAGATTCCATCCATATCATCTGACCTGAAGACAAATATATCATTACCTGCTGCACCATCTGCATCAGACATTCAGAAATGAAACGCTTAAATCAAACTAACACATTTATTAACAATCATCTTCCATGCACTGACAGTGCAAACCTTAATCTGCCCATAGACCTAAAGATTTTTTGTCTGATCTTGCTGGCTAGAATGAAAATCTGGTAACGGATGGAAACAAATGACAATTGACCATTTGCTCCCAAACACTGAAAACAGACAAAAATGGTCAATTAGACAAATTGGTTAAATCCATTTGATTTAACCAATTTGTCTGAATGACCGTTTTGGTCATTTTTCTGGCATTTCAGAGCAAATGGTCAATTGTCATTTGCTCCCACCAATTAGCAGATTTTCATTCCAACCAGCCAGATCTGACAATAAACCTTTAGGTGTATGGGCAGCTTAGTGTTAATTAGTAGATGGTTAATTTACTCTGCGAATGTTATGGAATTAGTTTTGTTAGCTGTTATTAGTGTTATTTAAATGAATAATACCAATACCTCTCAATTCTAGCATTGGGCGCTGTTTCCATGACTCAGGCATCATCTCCCTTTTAGTCCTAAATACAAACTGACTGTTGATGAACTTCCTGACGTTGGATATGGTCAGTGTGACCTCCGGGTGCACGGTGCTAAAATACTGATCCAGACGAATGCCCATAGTCTGCAGACCTGGCACAATCCTCTGTATGCTCACACCAGCCTGCTTCACTCTCAGCTGAAAATAGTCAGATCAAAAAGTAATTTAATATATGTAGAAAAAAGTAACACCAGATTTGTCTGCGTTATTGCCCTTTTAAAGTTGACACAGGACTCTCATTATTATAAATGAAAATAGAGAGGGTCACCAAGACTCACTAAATGGGAAACTTATCAAACTATCTAAAGAAGACATGCGGAGGTGTTGCCCAGGGTAACCAACCTAGTTCTAGCTATCATAGAATGTACTAGAACTAGATAAATGATAGCTAGATTCTGATTCTGCTATGGGCAAAGCATCCACTTATCCTCTGTAGGTTTGATAAATCACCCCCTTAAACATCAAGATTCGGATCTCCAAATGTTGTTGCTTGTTATTTTTTATAACAATTGTCCAGATGTAGAACCTCATTTAGCGGCCCATTTACTAAAAATAGGGTGACTGGATAATTATAGCTTATTATCGCCACTATTCACAGTAATAAGAAATTGTCTACTGCCGGCATGTATTAAAGAACACATTCAGTGACAGGCATAGGAGCCGCACCTGCTATGTGCAAAAGTAATGACCATATAACTTTTTAATTTTCGGGCTACAGTGCTATTCTGCATGTGTGGTCTTTGCAATCAGGGCAGTATTTAACCATGGCTGTACCCCTAGGCTTTCAGGTATTTTGAACCCTCCCCGGGACTTCAATCTTTCACCCCACTAGAGTAGATGTTTGGGAAGCAGAGCTTATGCCATCATTTACACTTTCAGTATTCACACGGACACCAATACGCAGTTAAAATAAAGTCTGCTGACCATTCTTCTCACCTCACATTCATTCTTCCATTTCTTTTCTCTTTTGAAATAGCGCTGTTGTGCTATTGTTCCCCCCCCCCCCCCCCCATTGTCTTAAAACTTCAGCTGACTGCATTTTGTGCAGAGTGCAAAGTGCATTTAACCACAGATAACAGTGCCTCAGCAAAAAAAACCTGACAGGTCCCTAGTCTCTGTGGGGCCCCTAGGCTTCAACCTAGTCAGCCTTATGGATAAAACAGCTGTTTGTGATCTATAGGCTACAATTGCTAATGCCATCTACAGATGGTCTTACCTACAGGGGGGCTAAGTTCCAGGATGAATCACATTCCAGAGCTTGGTAAATTTGGCAAGAAAGCAGCCCCCCAAAAATGTTTCTATGGGATTGCTTTTGCAGTCAAAACCGGGCACCGCAGCAGACATTGGAGATATCTGCTGATGTCCCCTGTAGATACATTTGCGTGATACTATGTCAAACACCTGTATCCCACAAATAATATTTGATATACAGATGTGTCCTCATACCGTACATCTCGTCTCAATACGCCACTCAGCATGAGACGGCGGTTCCCGTGCAACTCTACTAGCGTCTGGCATCTTTGTTTGACGAAAATACATCTACGTCGCAATGCTATGTGACTAGACCACTCAATGAGACTGTGCTCATTAATTGATATGTGAGACGTATATATTGTGTGTGACTGAGTCTGTATACAGAGCACAATAATGCGAATGCTGCATTGTAGCGCTTCATATACAGATTCAGAGACTCAGTCGCACACATATATGTCATATATCACATTAATCAGCACAGTCTCCTGGTGCGTCCTAGTCACATCACATTCCATTTACTATAAATGCATAATTAGCAAAAAAAGATGCCCGATGCTAGAATAGTCTTATGGAGCCTGGCACAAGGAGAGGGGCTGTTTGGCATGACAGCAGCAATGATGTATGAAGACACATATGTGCAAGCCCTTACGGCAGGATGCAATGGAGCAAGATCGCCGGAGATTTGGCATACCGGGCAATCTCAGACCTTTTTTAAAGGGGCAATCGAGCCACCGAGCTGGCAGCGTGGCGAGCGCAGCAAGCTCGCAAGGGGACTGTTTGCGCTTGCCCCGCTGCCAGCACTTTGGAGGGCAGGATGCAGTTGTTGGGATGTGGACAGCCGTCATCCCGCCCACCGGCGAATCATACTGTATCCATATGTACAACAGTAACAATGTCTAACATTACCTGATAGTCTCTTACCTCTTCATCAAATACTATATGAAAGGGGAGCCCATTACAAAATGTTTTAATGTCAATCCAGAGAGTCTTCGGGTACACTGGGATGAATCCCCTCAGCATTTTACCTGTAACAAAACTCCTATTATTCCTATTAACTTTCATTTGAAGAGATACTTTCACATTGTTTCAAAATTAAAACCACATGAAAAGGTCTTTTGCATCAGTAGATCCAAATATATTGTGTTAGGGCATTTCTGACCAGGGCAAAATGTAGGTTCATTGGAGTGTGATTAATGCTAGCTAGTAGAACCAAATATACCCAATGGAAATACAGATTAGCTGTACAGTCATCTAAATAGTGGGCTAAAGCATTGTCATAAGAATATCATCCAGTGACATTACTTAGGCACAATGTGAACAGGCAACTGAGAGGCCTAATTTCCTCTCACAGATGTCTGGTTACAGTACATGGTATTTAGGTGACTTAAATAAAATAAAAATATACTGTATATATCATGATATGCTCTTATTTGGTGATACTCTAGTTCAGGGGTTCTCAAACTCGGTCCTCAGGACCCCACACAGTGCATGTTTTGCAGGTAACCCAGCAGGTGCACAGGTGTACTCATTACTCACTGACACATTTTAAAAGGACCACAGGTGGAGCTAAGTATTTCACTTGTGATTCTGTGAGGAGACCTGCAAAACATGCACCGTGTGGGGTCATGAGGACCGAGTTTGAGAACCTGTGCTCTAGTTACACCAAATAAGTTTCATATTATTTCCTTAAAAATATCTATAGAAGTAGAGGTACAGTATCAATACTGAATGTAGTATTTGGTGAAATGACACAAAAACACATTACCTCTTCCAAACTGAACAATGCCTCGTATGGTTCCCCAATGATTCTTCTTCTTGACAGGACAGACAGACACCTGGTTTGCTCTCTCTCTAATTTTATTTACAGCATTTTCAATGTTCTGTGGAACGAAATTAAAAATTGAGGTGTGAGCTTCAGATCGTATGACAATTTCATATATCAGTTCTGTATCAGACAGCTATACTGAAAATGTTAAGTCCTTGAATCTGCATTTTATATAACAATTCTGGGGTTTTCCTAGTGTGCACCCATTACACCAAGGATACCTTTACTAGTGTACACTTAGAGGATATTTCGGTTACACACAGTACTGATAGGTTTTATGTTTTAGACATTCATTTTCTGCCTAGTTGCAATGGTTTTGAACTGACAATTCTAAGTAGCTTCATGTAGTTAGAATCTGCAAGCTTGCTTTGCAGGAGCAAATAGCTCTGCCAGCATGGTGTCTGCCTACTATTTTCTATATATGGAGTGGTAGGCAGGGCCGGTGCAAGGTTTCCCAGCACCCTAGGCAAATCAGCAGCGTCCCCCCCCCCCCCCCCCAATCCCTTACCACCACCACCACCACCACAATACAGAGCCCCTCAGATGAAAAAATGCGGACACAGCATCTCTTATAAGTTCCATAGCCACCTCCTTATAATTTAGCGGTTTGAGTTATGGTATGGGCCGGGGTTAGTCCAGGGTCTAGCAGCTCCGTGGCCTTATTGCATGGTTTGTGGTCCCGGCGGAGATAGCAGATCTTGTAAATCTGCACGGTCATCAGGTTGTGCAGGCGGGGAGAAGCGTGCAGTGCAGGAGAGGGGAGGTGGGAACAGCGCCAAATATGTGGCTCCAACCCTTCAGATCCGACACCAGGTGAGCCGGGAGCGGGTGCCTCACATCCCTCATGGCGATCACAGAGAACAGTCACTTCCTTCATTTTTTTTGTTGCAATTAGTACCACCCTTCAAGCGGCGGTAGCGCCTGCCCTGATTATATACCACATCACAGTGAGTCACGGGAGGAGCAGGATACTAGAGCTGCAGCATACCGGGTATTGATAGCCGGATTCTGAGGAGGGAGATGTGCTTCCACTATGAAGGGCCCACCTTCAGGTGCGCTAGATGGGCACCCGGCAGCTATCTAATCACTGTCAGCTTGCCGAGACTCAAACAGTCCAGCGCTGGGACTTTTTCGGCGGCGCTCATGGTCCACCAAAAAATAAAAATACCCTCCAATGCACTATGATTCAATACTGTCAGTGAGCCCCCAGGGACCCGCGGCCGCTTGGGTTGCCTAACAGTAAATCCGCTAATGGGGAGAAGTCTGGGATATAGGGAGCAGTCAGGGGTGTATCTGGGACACAGGGAGCAGTCAGGGGTGTACCTGGGACATGGGGAGCAGTCAGGGGCATAGGGAGCAGTAAGGGGTGTATCTGGGACATAGGGAGCAGTCAGGGGCATAGGGAGCAGTCAGGGGTGTATCTGGGACATAGGGAGCAGTCAGGGGCATAGGGAGCAATCAAGGACATAGGAAGCAGTCAGGGATGTGTCAGTAACATAGGGAGCAGTCAGGGACATAGGTAGCAGTCAGGGGTATAGGGAGCAGTCAGAGACATAGGGAGCAGTCAGGGACATAGGGAGCAGTCAGGGATGTGTCAGTAACATAGGGAGCAATCAGGGGCATAGGGCGCAGTCAGCAGTGTATATGGGACATAGGGGTACATTTACTAAGCAGTGATAAGAGCTGAGAAGTGAGCCAGTGGAGAAGTTGTCCATGGCAACCAATCAGCACTGAAGTAACATCTATAATTTGCACACTATAAAATGATACAGAGCTGCTGATTGGTTGATGGGGAAATTTCTCCACTGACTCGCTTCTCCACTCTTATCACTGCTTAGTAAATGTACCCCATAGGGAGCAATTACGGGTGCAGCATATTGTAGGGAATGGGGCTGTACTAGTGACCTGCTGCGGGTATACATCAGGCAAGCAGAGATGGTGACTGACCTGAAACAGCAGCAGCAGCGCCAGTCCAGCTTCCCCCGGCCTCCTGTGTTCAGTGCTGGGGCTTCATAATATCCACTCCCCGTGGAAGATCCTATGCGGGGCGGAATCATTGCCGACGGATGATCAGGGTCAGATTCAGTTGCTTGCAAAGGGAGGCGGCCGCTGGTCCCTGGGGAGGGGTTAGCCAGGCACCCGGAAGTGCATGGTAATCTTAGCCGGCTCCAGCAGTGTACCCTGGAGCCGGCTCACAGACAGCCTCCGTAGCACCCTGAGCGTCATCCGCCTCTCAGTGCTGTGGACTCCTGCCAGCGGGTGCTGGGCGGCATTGTAAATAAAAAATGTATTTCCAGGCTACGCACCCGCCCATCCTGAGTCCGCCCTGAATCCACCACTGGCCGCGGCCTCCTGCAGCAGCTCCAGCAGCTCCGTTCCTTAATTTTGTTGTTGTTATTGCACTCAGTGCCGCCTTTCAGGAGCCGGCGCCCATAGGCAGCTGCCTAAAGCTGCCTAATGGTAGCGCCGGCCCTGGTGGTAGGACACCAATATTTATCTCGCCTGCGGGCAACTGGGATGAACTTACGCCACTGCATATACGAATACATATACATATAGGTGTGCAGTATATATGATATACACCCTTCCTGCAAGAGGCATTGGCCACCTCCTCAAACTTGTGAACTGGAGTGACAGATGGCTTATCTTCCCAATCACAGCGCCAGAACTATGGAATGGCTCTAAAGCGTATTATAACAGGACAGACTTTCATTTTTCCCCTGCATTCCCTTCACAGAATGAGATTATTTCAGGTTAATTGTACACTTTTTATTGTTCTATTGTACTTTTGTTTAATAGATAATAGTGTGTGCCAAGTTAATCACCTTTTCTGCTATCTCTACATTATTTGGCTGCATAATTTGCTCTCTGGAGGAAGGTAGTCATTTATTGATTGTGTCTTTCTTCTATTTAAACCAGGTGCAGGAATGAAATAGTAGAATTAAATCGTAATGAGAAATAATTTAGTTCAATGAATGTGGCCACAGCTATCTTTCCCAGGTTTAGCCATATATTAAAGTCCCATGTCTTTTGTCCTCACTCGTACTGTATTTCTTAGTAGCTGTTTCCAATCTATGTTTTCTGCAAGCTTTGATAGTGGCTGAGCAGATGCACTGAATATAGCCACTGGCATCCTTGTACTTGCTAGTAACAATAAACCTACTCTAGTTGATATCCCAAGAAGTAGCTTGCATTGTGCAGGCAAAACATGTGCTGGGTTACTTACGATGCACAGTGCTGTCCTCTGTACCTGCACAAGACTAGCCTATTTATAGCCGGCTAGACTAGCAGCAAAGTCCCAAATGTGTTCTTTACTAACTATCAAACCTGCTCCTACACTGGTGGGCTTGCAGGGTCACGTGTGTGTTTTAGTTTGAGTGCTTACTCTTGAATAAACAGAAGCCAGAAATAATAAACTAGAAACATAGAAGGTGACGGCAGATAAGAACCACTTGACCCGTCTAGTCTGCCCCTTTTTTTTTTACCATATTTTTACCTCACACCTTCAGAGCCGGCCCTAGCCAATTTGATGCCCTAGGCAAAATTTTGTCTGGTGCGCCCTAGCACCACCGCTAGTTCTGCACCTGACCCAGCAACACTCAGGCAGTAAGGCCCACCGGGGCATTACCCTGTGCCCATGTGGGCCAGATCAACCCTGCATAATGCCCCACAGTAATGCCCATAATACACATAATTCCACACAGTAATGCACCTTACACATATGCCCCACATTAGTAATGCCCATAATACACATAATTCCACACAGTAATGCACCTTACACATATGCCCTGCCCCACATTAATAATGCTCATAATACACAAAATTCCACACAGTAATGTACCTTACACATATGCCCTGCCCCACATTAGTAATGCCCGTAATACACATTATTCCACACAGTAATGCACCTTACACATATGCCCTGCCCCACATTAGTAATGCCCGTAATACACATTATTCCACACAGTAATGCACCTTACACATATGCCCTGCCCCACATTAGTAATGCCCGTAATACACATTATTCCACACAGTAATGCACCTTACACATATGCCCTGCCCCACATTAGTAATGCTAGTAGCTTTTTTATTTTATTTTATTTTTTTAAACTTACTTTTGCTTACTGGTGTGCTTGCAGTCAATGCGTGCACCCATGCAGCTCCCTAGATCCGTGACTACATTTTTTGAGATGGGGGTGGTAGGATGGGTGAGTGCTTGAGCTCGCACCCATTAAAGGGGCACCCGTACAAGGGATGTGACCTCACAGGGTATGCCAGCCTTTGCAAGCCTCAACCTTTAATTTAGCTTGCTGGTTGGACACAGATGGTAGCAAAGTCCAGATACTGCCATACTTGCTGGTTATACAAAAAGACCAGTATCAACCTGTAGCAATTGTCCATTCTCTTCACTGTTCAGTATGTTTTGCTGGTGTCTGTTACTCCCGGCAACTGCATGCCCTTTATTTTATACTGCGGGAGCAATATGGTCTGCTCTCCAGTCTGACGCGTCTGAAATCACGCTGCACTGATGTTTCATATAAGAATAGCGCAATGCAACTTACTGACCACGTTACAGTGCTGGATAGCAGGGGAATTTTACGGCATGGACTGACTGAGAAATAAAGTGCCCATGTTATATCTCTGCAGACATCTGGGGTTTGCATAGGGATAAGGGACACAGGATGTGCAGAAGCAGTATAGATGATGTCAGATTTATGTGGAGCAGTTTTCCAAAACACACATGTGGTATCATAAGGAGCCATCCAGTAATAACCTTATATAATCAGTGAAAATGTCACAGGTCCAGGAATTGCAGTTACTGGGCTTCTGCTGTCTGAGGTCTCACAAGTCAGTGGCATTCAAGCATGTCGGAAGGAGTTCAAGGTACTGTCTGCATTCTATTTGACAAATGTAGACAGCAGTGTATACAAGTACCAATTGAATACATTTAGAAAGTAACAGATAGTTTGCAGACTGTCCCTCCCAGCATGAGATACTGCAGGGACATGCTTGGATGCCCCTAGACATGCTTGGATGCCTATCCTGCCTATAGCTAAGGCCAGCTCTGCACACCTTATTTGATCCTTATTTCTTTGTAAGGATATCCTTATGCCTATCCCATGCATGTTTAAATTGCTCTTCTGTCTGAACCTCTACCACCTCTGATGGGAGGCTATTCCACTTGTCTACTACCCTTACTGTAAAATAATTTTTCCTCAAAACTCCCTCCCTCCAGTCTCAGTACATGTTCTCGTGTCCTATTGCTTCTCTTTATTTAAAGAATGTTTCCCTCCTGGACTTTGTTAAAATCCTTGATATATTTGAAAGTTTCTATCATGCAAATTTCAAATATATCAAGGGTTTTAACAAAGTTAACCTGCCTGTTACTCCTTGAGGACTGCGGCACAGTGGGAGTGTAGTTTTGCATTGCTGTCCACAGATACTTTAATGGGAAATGCAGTCACTATACTGACATTAGAAATGTTGATAATCATGATGTAGACACCACAGTGGTGTTGAAATGTTGACACAGAGCAGTTTAACATCTGCAGAAGTCCACATGCTCATAATGTAGGCATTTGAAATGCCAGCGTGTGAAATATTTATGTTCTGCGTGGAGAAAAAAATAAGATTTTAAACCTACCAGTAAAACTTTTTCTCCTAGTCCGTAGAGGATGCTGGGGACTCTGTAAGGACCATGGGGTATAGACGGGCTCCGCAGGAGACATGGGCACTCTATGACTTTAGATGGGTGTGAACTGGCCTATCCCTCTATGCCCCTCTTCCAGACCTCAGTTATAAAACTGTGCCCAGAGGAGACAGACAGTACGAGGAAAGGATTTTTGTTAATCTAAGGGCGAGATACATACCAGCCCACACCATACACACCGTACAACATGGTATATACTAAACCAGTTAACAGTATGAACAAAACAGCATCAGCCAGAGACTGATCTCAACTGTAACATCACCCTTATGTAAGCAACAACTATATACAAGCCTTGCAGAATTTGTCCACACTGGGACGGGCGCCCAGCATCCTCTACGGACTAGGAGAAAAAGATTTACCGGTAGGTTTAAAATCTTATTTTCTCTTACGTCCTAGAGGATGCTGGGGACTCCGTAAGGACCATGGGGTTTATACCAAAGCTCCAGACCGGGCTGGAGAGTGCGGATGACTCTGCAGCACCGATTGAGCAAACATGAGGTCCTCATCAGCCAGGGTATCAAACTTGTAGAATTTTGCAAAAGTGTTTGAACCCGACCAAGTAGCAGCTCGGCAAAGCTGTAATGCCGAGACGCCTCGGGCAGCCACCCAAGAAGAGCCCACCTTCCTAGTGGAATGGGCCTTTACCGAATTTGGTAACGGCAATCCAGCCGTAGAAAGAGCCTGCTGAATCGTGTTACAGATCCAGCGAGCAATAGTCTGCTTAGAAGCAGGAGCGCCAATCTTGTTGGCTGCATACAGGACAAACAGTGCCTCAGTTTTCCTAACCCGAGCCGTCCTGGCTACATAAATTTTTAAGGCCCTGACTACATCAAGGGACTTGGAATCCTCCAAGTCACCCGTAGCCACAGGCACCACAAAAGGTTGGTTCATATGAAACGACGAAACCACTTTAGGCAGAAATTGAGGACGAGTCCTCAACTCTGCTCGATCCACATGGAAAATCAGATAGGGGCTCTTGTGAGACAAAGCCGCCAATTCGGACACCCGCCTCACAGATGCCAAGACCAACAACATGACCACTTTCCATGTGAGAAATTTTAATTCAACTGTTTGAAGAGGCTCAAACCAGTGTGATTAAAGGAACTGTAACACCACGTTAAGGTCCCACGGTGCCACTGGGGGCACAAAAGGAGGTTGGATGTGCAGCACTCCCTTTACAAAAGTCTGGACTTCTGGGAGAGAAGCCAATTCCTTCTGAAAGAATATAGATAAGGCCGAAATCTGCACCTTAATGGAGTCTAACTTTAGGCCTATAGCCACTCCTGTCTGTAGAAAATGGAGAAAACGAAACAGCTAAAAATCTTCCGTAGGAGCATTCTTGGCTTCACACCAAGATACATATTTCCTCCAGGTACAGTGATAGTGCTTCGCCGTTACCTCCTTCCTAGCTTTGATTAGAGTAGGGATGACTTCCCCCAGAATACCTTTCCTAGCTAGGATTTGGTGTTCAACCGCCATGCCGTCAAACGTACCCGCGGTAAGTCTTGGAACACACAGGGCCCCTGTTGCAACAGGTCCTCCCTGGGAGGAAGAGGCCACAGATCTTCTGTGATCATTTCCTGAAGATCTGAATACCAGGCCCTTCGAGGCCAATCTGGGACAATGAGTATTGTCTGCACTCTTGTTCGTCTTATGATTCTCAATATTTTTTAAATAAGTGGAAGCGGAGGGAACACATAGACCGACTGAAACACCCACGGTGTCACCAGGGCGTCCACCGCCACTACCTGCGGGTCCCTCGACCTGGAACAATACGTCCAAAGCTTTCTGTTGAGGCGTGACGCCATCATGTCTATTTGAGGAAGACCCTAACGACTTGTTACCTCTGCAAAGACCTCTTGATGAAGTCCCCACTCTCCTGGATGGAGATCATGCCTGCTGAGGAAGTCTGCCTCCCAGTTGTCTACTCCCGGAATGAAGACCGCTGACAGAGCGCTTACATGATTATCTGCCCATCGAAGAAGCCTGGTGGCTTCTGCCATTGCAGCTCTGCTCCTTGTCCCGCCCTGGCGGTTTACATGCGTCACGGCTGTGACGTTGTCTGACTGGATCAGAACGGGTAAGTTGCGAAGAAGATCCTCCGCCTGTTGCAGGCCGTTGTATATGGCCCTTAATTCCAGCACATTGATGTGTAGACAAGCCTCCTGGCTTGACCATATTCCCGGAAAAAAAAATGTTTTCCTTGTGTGACTGCTCCCCATCCTCGGAGGCTTGCATCCGTGGTCACAAGAACCCAATCTTGAATGCCGAACCTGCGACCATCTAGAAGGTGAGCACTCTGGAGCCACCACAGGAGAGAGACCCTGGCCCTGGGGGACAGGCTTGTCCTCCGATGCATCTGTAGACCACTTGTCCAGAAGGTCCCACTGAAAAGTTCTTGCATGGAACCTGCCGAACGGAATGGCCTCGTAGGCCGTCACCATCTTTCCCAATACTCGAGTGCATTGATGAACTGACACTCTTTTTGGTTTCAGCAGGTCCTTGACCATGTTCTGGAGTTCTTGGACTTTTTCCATTGGGAGAAAAAACCTCTTTTTTTCCGTGTCCAGGATCATGCCCAAAAATGACAGCCGAGTTGTTGGAACCAACTACGACTTTGGTAGATTTAGAATCCAGCCATGTTGTTGTAGTACTCTCAGGGAGAAAGACACGCTTTTTAGTAACTGATCTCTTGATCTTGCCTTTATCAGGAGATCGTCCAAGTATGGGATAATTGTGACCCCTTGCTTGCGCAGGAACACCATCATTTCCGCCATTACCTTGGTGAAAATTCTCGGGGCCGTGGAAAGCCCAAACGGCAACGTCTGAAACTGGTAATGACAATCCTGTACAGTGAATCTCAGGTACGCCTGATGAGGAGGATATATGGGGACATGAAGGTATGCATCCTTTATGTCTAGTGACACCATAAAATCCCCACCCTTCCAGGCTGGAGATCACTGCCCGGAGAGATTCCATCTTGAATTTGAACCTCTTCAAATATAGGTTTAGGGATTTTAGATTCAGAATTGGTCTGACCGAGCCATCCGGCTTCGGGACCACAAATAGGGTTGAATAAAACATTTTCCCCTGTTGCACTAGGGGAACCTTGATAATCACTTGCTGTTGACACAGCTTTTGTATGGCCGCTGAAACTATTTCCCACTCTGGGGGAGAAGCTGGGAAGGCCGATTTGAAAAATCGGTGTGGAGGCACATCCCTTACCTGCGTTAGCTGTGGAAACCAGGTCCGCGAGGCCCTCCCCAAATAAAACTTCACGCTTGTAAGGCAAAGCCTCCATATGTCTCTTTGAGTCAGCATCACCTGTCCATTGACGGGTCCACAGGGCCCTTCTAGCAGAAACTGCCATGACATTGGCTCTTGAACCCAAAAGCCCAATATCTCTCGCAGCCTCTCTCATATATAACGCTGCGTCCTTGATGTGACCTAAGGTCAACAAAATACTATCTTTATCTAGGGTGTCAATGTCAGATGACAAGTTATCAGCCCAAGCTGCTATTGCGCTACCCACCCATGCCGACGCTACTGCAGGTCTGAGCAGGGCTCCCGTAGTCGCATACATTGATTTTAAGGTAGTTTACTGCCTGCGATCCGCAGGATCCTTTGGGGCCGCCGTGTCCGGGGACGGTAGTGCCACCTTTTTGGACAAGCGCGTTAAGGCCTTGTCCACCGTGGCGAGGATTCCCACCGTAACCTGTCCTTTGAGGGGAAAGGATAAGCCATAATAATTCTCTTGGGATCCTGCAGTCTCTTGTCTGGAGTTTCCCAAGCCTTTTCAAATAAAGCTTCAGCTCATGAGATGGGGGAAACGTTACCTTAGGCTTCTTTTCCTTAAACATGCATACCCTCGTGTCAGGGACAGAGGGGTCCTCTGTGATATGCAAAACATCTTTTATTGCAATAATCATATATTGAATGCTCTTGACCACTCTTGGGTGCAACCTTGCATCATCATAGTCGACACTGGAGTCGGAATCCGTGTCGGTATCAGTGTCTGCTATATGGGAAAAGGGACGTTTATGGGACCCTGAAGGGTCTTGTGACACAGTAACAGCCATGGATTGACTCCCTGCTTTGTCCTTGGACTCTGCTTTGTCCAATCTCTTATGTAATAAAGCCACATTAGCATTTAAAACATTCCACATGCCCAACCAATCAGGTGTCGGCTGTGCCGACGGAGACACCACCACCATCTGCTCTGCTTCCTCCGTAGACGAGCCTACCGCTTCAGACATGTCGACACACACGTACTGACACCCCCACACACACTGGGATATATGAATATGGGGACAGACCCACAATAAGGCCCTTTGGAGAGACAGAGAGAGAGTACGCCAGCACACAACCAGCGCCAGTAGATACTGAAACAAAGTCCCAGCCTGTACAGCTCTTTATATATAGAATTAGCACCAAATAAATGTGCCCCCCCTCATTTTTGCCCCCTGTTACTTGTTCAGCAGGGGAGAATCCGGGAGCAGCTTCTCTGCAGCATGCTGTGGAGAAAATGGTGCTGGTTAGTGCTGGAAGATCAAGCTCTGCCCCCTCGATGGCGGGCTTCGGTCCCGCTATTTTTATTATACTAGCAGGGGATTTATTATATACTGCCTCCGCAGTATCTATATACGTGTGCCAGTCTTATGTGAGGTAAAAATTGCTGCCCAGGGTGCCCCCCCCCTGCGCCCTCCACCCTTGCTGTGCCTGTGTGTGTTGTGGGAGCAATGGCGCGCTGCGCGGTACCTCATGAAGATCTGAAGTCTTCTGCCGCCTTTGAAGTCTTGTTGCTTCCTATACTTACCTGGCTTCAATCTTCCGGCTCTGTGAGGAGGACGGCGGCGCGGCTCTGGGACGAACAGCAAGGACGACACCTGTCAGGGCCGGCTCAGGGTCTTTTTGCGCATCGGGCGGCCATGGGGGGCGTGGCTTCATACAGGGGGCATGGTCAGTTACGCCCCCTGTACAGTAGTAGCGCCGCTGAAATGATGTGCGGTGCGCGATGACGTCATTGCGCACCGCACAGCAAAGGTTCTCTCCACGAAGGAAAACTAGACGGTACGCATCTAGTTACCTTCGTGGAGAGGACCTTAGCTGTGCGGTGTGCGATAACGTCAACGCGCACCGCACATCATTACAGAAAAGGTCCTCTCCATGGCGCCGGCGCCCTCCAGAAGGCGGCGCCCCGGGCAAAAGTCCTGCTTGCCCGTGGCAAGATCCGCTACTGACACCTGTGTTCCGACCCTCTGGAGCTAATGGCTAACAGTAGCCTAAGAAGCAGAGCCCATCAGTCCAGGAAAGTGGGTCTGCTTCTCTGTGTTCCTGTCTATAGACAGATAGTTAAAAGATAGACAGTCATTAGTTAGACACTATATGGTCGACAGTCAAAAGTCAGACAGGGTCAAAAGTCAGACAAGGTCAAAAGTCAGACAGTCAAAAGTCAGACAGGGTCAAAACAAGTCAGACAGTCAAAAGTCAGACAGGGTCAAAAGTCAGACAGGGTCAAAAGTCAGACAGGGTCAAAAGTCAGACAGGGTCAAAAGTCAGACACAAAAAAATGTTTGATTTTTCTGTTTTTTACAACTTTTGCCTCATTTACTATCCATGTCACACAAACTATTACCTTTTAGTAAAGTTGTGGTGAGCGAATCGGAGCGGAATGAGACACCGAGCCCGAAGCGTGGCGAGCGGACAAATTTCACCAATTTTGGGTTAAAAATGTTTAAAAACACACAAAAAAATATTTTTTGTGTGTCTGACTTATGACCCTGTCTGACTTTTGACTGTCTGACTTTTGACTGTCTGACTTTTGACCCTGTCTGACTTTTGACCCTGTCTGACTTTTGACTGTCCGACATTTGACTTTCTGACTTTTGACCCTGTCTGACTTTTGACTGTCTGCCTTTTGACCCTGTCTGACTTTTGACTGTCGACCATATAGTGTCTAACTAATGACTGTATCTTTTAACTGTCTATGAGCTATACCACACCCGCTTCTCTTTCCTCAGTCCCACGAAGCAGGGAGCCTGTTGCCAACAGTGCTCCCTGAAAATAAAAAACCTAACAAAAGTCTTTTCAGAGAAACTCAGTAGAGCTCCCCTGCAGTGCATCCAGTCTCCTCTGGGCACAGGATCTAACTGAGGTCTGGAGGAGGGGCATAGAGGGAGGAGCCAGTTCACACCCATCTAAAGTCTTAGAGTGCCCATGTCTCCTGCGGAGCCCGTCTATACCCCATGGTCCTTACGGAGTCCCCAGCATCCTCTAGGACGTAAGAGAAAAAACATATGCAACATCTGCACTTAGTAGGTACAAAAATGAGTAGAGGATGAGATAATGGCTATCAGCATGCCCAAAGAGCTGTAAATGTAATGCTGTATTGATGTTGGTGCCCCGCAGAAGGGAGGAGTTTGATGACAGAGGGGTCTATTCACGAAGCAGTGAAAAGAGTGGAGAAGTGAGCCAGTGGAGAAGTTGCCCATGGAAACAAATCAGTGTTGAGGTAACATTTATAAAGTGCATTCTATAAAATTATATGTAGCAGCTGATTGGTTGCAATGAGCAACTTCCCCAATGGCTTACTACTCCACACTTTTCATTGCCTCGTGAATAGACCCCAGAGAATCAGAAGCGCTGGAGTGCAACCAAGGAAGGTAGAGTACCACCGCTTGGATCAGAGCCACTAGAAATAAAGAGGCAGCTAAGCAAATGATACAGAGAAAATGGTTCTCTCATCTGTTATTCTGCAGCTGCATTCACAGAATTGCAAACGCACCAGTGGGTGGCTTGGTCTGTGCTGGGCGGCCTTTTTGAACATGATGCAGCTCTTGCTGTATGATTTTATGCAGTTGCAGTTCTGCAAAATCGCAGAACTGTAACCAAAACTGAATGAGGTATAATGTTCACAGTGTCACATAGTAACACAAATGGTATAAAAAGGTAATAAAATACAGAATGATAAAACAAACATAAAGCACAAAATTAAATCATAACTACCTCATTTAAAAAGTGCCTGCTTTGCGTTTCATGAACAACTTTCCACATCTTCAGGCAGTGGAGCAAATGAACCTGCAAGGCGGGACAGCTATAGAGAGCTACCAGTCTAACATAGAGAGCTGCAAGTCTAATAAAGAGAGCTATGATTCAGCCATGAACAGTCTGCACTAGTATCCGCCATAAAGGTGCTTATGAATGGTATAGCACATATGTTGCTGGGTTGGAGATGTGTAACTACATCCCATGTTGCTACAGTAGTATACAGTATGTATTTGGGGGCATATCTATTAAACAATATTTACTAAATATCCTCCAAAAAGAGATGTTTTGTGGGGTAGTTATAAATATTAAGTATTCCCTAAATGTACCATGTACAGTAGGGACTGCAGTAGTACTCTCAGATATCTGCCATGGTCCCTCCATTTCCAACCACAGATGCATTTTGAAATCGAAATGCGTTGGCTGAGTGGATCTAGTGGGGCCTTCCTACCGTGCACATGGGTCAGCAAACACACTTGGACTTCTACCCAGGTTCCATCGTTGGTGTTCCTCATTTATATATAAGAAGGGCAGCTAGGTGGTTATGCCCTGAGGACAATTTCTACTATATTCATCTTTAAACTTAATTTCTTATTTATGTGAATAGCAGCGTTAAGAAATTACAAATACTGAGTGTAAAATCAGATTGTAAATTATTAGGTGTAATACTAGAATTGATAATTATGCCTCTTGATCATATATCTAAAATACGCATTTGGCAACTAATTACGTTCTGCTATTTTAGGATCACTTTCCAGATGGGCATTTATAAAATTCTAGGCTATTGTCATTATTTTTACAACAGAGCAAGTCTGTACTATTCATTTGCTTTATTGAATATTTATTTACAACATAACCAAGTATGGAAGACAAAGAAAGATACTGTGATATTGTAAAGAATGTAAATAATGAGACCAGATTTCAGTAATACTTGTGTGTTGCTGGCCAGCAATGCTCGTACCATAGAAAGGGACCTGACTAGAGTAAGAATCATTATCATTTCTGGGGTGTTTGCTCTGATATATGTTATAGTTTGTAAGGAATCTTGCAGCACGTCAGCTCCCTGCAGCTCCTCTACTGTCATAGTAACATGTTTTCCTATCAGACGATTTATAGAGGAGCTTTTCTAGCAAGTGTTTCAGGCCACTGTCACAATGTCCATATAATAGACAATGGAAGAATAAATGAGCTCTGTCTAGTAGTGATAAGCTGGGAGGGACCAAGTTGGGTTCCCTCTAGGCCTCTCTTACTAGAAAGAACAAACAAAACAATGAAACAATTTAGGTGTAATGCGCAAACCTGTTTGTTATTTTGCTGGGAAACCGGTTTATTGGAGGTTTTTGGTGGAACTATCGGTTTCTGAGTGACAAGGAAAACGATGTGTTCTTTCTTCCCCGTTCTCTCTTCTTCATCTGATTCACTGATTATTTCCATAGAAATTTCAGTTTTGAAAAAATCCATTGCCACTGCTCCCATAATACCTAGAATAGGGAAACAGACAGAGCAGTGTATGTTTAGCACATTTCTTCCTTGGAAAATCCTTGTCTGCTTATTTTGTATTATTCAATGCCATGAGGTTACTATACACAAACTGGATTTATGCCAAACTGGGCCAGCTCACTTAGGAGCTTTACAATCCCACCTCTACTATCATCAGTTCACTATGCAGAACTATGGGGGTCATTCCGAGTTGATCGCTAGCTGCTTTCTTTCGCAGCGCAGCAATTAGGTTAAAAACGGCAATTCTGCGCATGCATATGGGGCGCAGTGCGCACGCGCGTCATACTTTCACAAAAGCCATTGCAGTTTCACACAAGGTCGAGCGACGTGTTTCAGTCGCACTGATGATTGTTGATTGATTGACAGGAAGTGGGTGTTTCTGGGTGGTAACTGAGCGTTTTCGGGGAGTGTGCTGAAAAACGTAGGCGTGCCAGATGAAAACGCAGGAGTGGCTGTGGAAACGGGGGAGTGGCTGGCCAAACGCAGGCCGTGTTTGTGACGTCAAAACAGGAACTAAATAGTCTGAAGTGATCGCAAGGTAGGAGTAGGTCTGCAGCTACTCTGAAACTGCACAATTTTTTTTGTAGCACTGCTGCAATCCTTTCGTTTGCACTTCTGCTAAGATAAGTTACACTCCCAGAGGGCGGCGGCTTAGCGTTTGCACTGCTGCTAAAAGCAGCTAGCGAGCGAACAACTCGGAATGAGGGCCTATACCTCCAATGTGCCCATGCATATGGCCACCTCATTGTACATTTTGTATTGATAGCCAGACGCTTTCTCATGCAGTGAGTGTTCTGTTTACAGAGCCCTCCAATTGCACAGACCACACCCGTAGTTTCAGCCAATATGCACTTACTACCAAAATGTATAAACCTCCACATTAGTCCCTCACTGCACACACCAAGGCAACTTGCACAGAATTCACAATGCACAAAGACTGCGGTTGCGCAAACAACAATACACATTCACACCCCTATTATACAGAACCCCCTCATTACAGAATAAACTTTCGGTGGAATACAAGGATTATATTTACTAAGCATCAGTTTTGCTTTTTGGGGCGTTTTCTGTCGGTTTTGCAAACTGCTCATTTTTACATTTATTTATTATTTATTAACAGTTTCTAATATAGAACAGCAAATTCTGTTGCAATTTACAATTGGAAGCAACAATGTTAAAACAAAACTGGGCAATAAAAACCAGTCATAGGGGTTTTACATAGACAAGTATACAAATTGCAGATTTACTAAGCATCGGCTTGCAAAGCCAACTGAAACCAACCTAAAACCGAAGGCTAAACTGTCCTAATAATAGACTACCAACTGACAGGTGTGTTTGAGTACTAAAAACACATTCTATGGAAGAAAGCTTCATCATGATGCCTATAAAAAGGAGCAGAACAATGTGGTGTACTGGGATCAGTATGTTATCCCACCACACAGAACATCGATAATCATTATACAGACATCGGCATCCCGAGCAGTGGAATGCCGGCAGGGGGCAACGAAGCCCCTTGCGGTCTTTCATGCGCTCGCCATGCTGTGGGTTCGGTACGCTCGCCACAGGTTCTATTCTACAGGGGGAATCACTTAAGTCGCCAGTATACCGGCGGTGGTATGGTAACCCAGTCGGGATACCGGCGGCGGTATTGTGACAGCCGGGACCCCGATTAGTGGTATGCTGACTGCATACCGGTGTACTATGCCTATAGGAATTATGGCCTTTCAAGGGTACTCTATGCTGAGTACGTACCTCAGATACAGATGTGTCCTCATACATTTAGCCTCAATACACCACACAGCCTGGGAAGCCTGGCATGACTGAGCCGCCAGGTCCTGTGCAACTCTGCTATTATCAGACGACTAGGATGCACGATGAGACCGTGCTGATTAATTTGATATGCAACACTTGTATATTGTGAATGACAAATGGCAATGTACCAAGCCTTCAAAAGTGATAAAAAGGAGAGGGAAAAAGTACCAGCCAATCAGCTCCTAACTGCCATGTTACAGACTACCATTGGCATTTCTACCATGGGTGCAATGTGTGCACACGGGCCCCTGGGTCCAGGGGGGCCCACACCACACACAATGCACCCATGCTGTGTTAAAACTTCCAGAGTCCCGCGACGGGCGCTGAAGCTGCAGCAGTTGCGGCAAAAATCCACCCCAAAATGGTCGCCTTGCATGCGCAGTAGCAAATCAGTCTCTGGAACATGTCAGGCGCCATGTTTCCGGAGACTTGCGCATGCGCTGGAGACTCCAGCACATTGCCGTAGCCTACGGCATCGTGGAAAGGAGGGGGCCCACCCGGAGTCTACACAAGGGCCCCCTCCTCTCATAAAATGCCCCTGCAGACTACTGTTTGAAAAGTGTCTGTCAGGAGCTGGTTGGTTGGTTGGTAAGTTATCTCTCTCCACATTATCACTTTACAAGGCTTAGTACAGTACATCTGGCCTAATCAGTTGGTACAATGGAACTTGTATTGGAAAAAAGCTGCAGCTGCTACATTGTAGCACTTCATACTGTATACAGATTCAGAGGCTCAGTTGCACACAGATATCCAAGTGTCATATCACATTAATCAGCACAGTCTCCTGGTGCGTCCTAGCTGCATTTTGTTGTGACACAGGGGGACATGTACTAAGCAGTGAAAAAAGTGGAGAAGTGAGCCAGTGGAGAAGTTGCCCATGGCAACCAATCAGCTGCTCTGTATGTGTTTATAATATGCAAATTATAAATGTTTCGTCAATGCTGATTGCTTAGTACATGTCCCCCTATGACACATTTTGGCAAAAAAGACGCACAATGCTTGCAAACTTTCACAGGACCTGACTGACACGACAAGAGGGGCTGTTTGGCATGACTGCAGCAATGATGTATGAGGACACATCTGCATGCAGCACACCACCACCTGACTTACAGGAGCCAGGAGGTAGAAAGAGAGGACCAACAGAGCTTCACGAGGTACTGCAGAACTTATGCAGGCCTAAATACTTCCGCGGGTGGTTCAACCTCAATGCAGTGCCCTATGGTGTACGACTCATGAATGATCAGCTTCAGTCAGACACTGCATGATCACATGATGTATGAGGCTTGCACACGCTGCTGTGTGCTCTGCATTTTTTGCAGCCACTAGTTCCTTCTAGTAAGTTATCTCTACAGTGCTGACAGTAATGTGCAGTGAGGTGAAGCAAGTGATGTAGAGCCTTTCCTGTCATATCCTGGTATACTCCACAATTTTAACTAAATAATATATGAAAAACACTAAGAATATATTATAAATACAGTATCTTCTTTGTACAGTATTATCCTAATCTTTTTTAGAGTCAAACTCTGGAGTAAAACATCTTACCGTTTCCGCACGTCTCCAGCAGTGTATACTGCTATACCCTCAGGTTCATATATGTGTGTGTAAATCTGCCTCTGGTACAGGCCAGTGCCTTCACAGCCATTTACCTCACCTCATGACACTGAGTGCTGGGCATAGTACAGCCAACTTTCTTCAGCTGCCATCTCACCCAGGTCATGGCAGGCCTGAAGACCTTCTCCTATACCTACATCTGCTTTCCCAGCCAGAAGTCACACCAGCATGAACTAAGGGTTGCTTTCTATAATCTCACTGAGATACCTAAAGTCCTGGGAGCCATAGACTGCTCACATAGTGGGCTGAGACCACCTAAAACTAGGGCCAGTATTTACATAAATAGGCACCATGCCAATTCCATGAATGTGCAGGTGCTGTGTGATGCAGAAAGAAGAATCGGGATTCCGGCCATCTATATTTAGACGCCAGGATCACGAGTCTTGTCTGTATTTCATGCCAAAGTTCCTGCTGAGGACGGGATTCTGGCGTCAGTATTTTGAGCGCCGGGATCCCATCTGTCAGTATCCTGACCGTATCCCCACTCATGAGACCGGCACCGGAACACCGTCAGCTGACATCCCAAAGGCAAATGCGGGTTAGAGTCAGAACCCTGGGAGGGGGGGGGGGGGGGGGCGGAGGTAGCATTAGGCACAAGGGGGGTGATAAGCCATAGCTGCCACCCCTCCCTTCAGGGTTAGCTGTGGCCACCACCTCCAAAGGGTTAGCCATAGCTACCACCTACCACCCAAGGAAGGTTACGGTTAGGGTTAGGAGATGGGTAGAATACTTGCACCGTCCGGTGTCGAGTTCATCAGTGTTAGGATGTCACTGTTGGTCATGTGACCACTGGTATGCATCCCAACCACCGGGATAACATACCCAACCCCTATCATACAACACTGTCACACAAGCACATTGAGAGGAAAGATAAAGGAAATTATATTGCAGTACCTGGAACAATGTGACATAGACCTCTTCTGTCTGAGTAGTAATGCAAATGCATTGAGCCATCCTCATTCATCTCTACCCTGAAAGACGGCGCATTCATGGCCTGGAAATAAAAAGATGCGCACATGTAAACATATGATTACATAGTTACACGTTTAGAATGTGTAATGTGTATACATGATGGAAATGAGTACATTAATTACCAATGCCAGTTCTGTGTAAGAACCTGATAATAGCCAGAGGAAACGTACCTGCTGATATTGGAAAACATAAAATTTACACACGATTGTGTTTGGTTAATGAAACTGTTTTGGAAAATGAAACAAAATTTCACCTGATATTGCAATACATTTGCCACAGCTGAATTAATCTATTCACACTTCGCCTATAAATTCACACTTTTCGATTTCATGCGCGCACCCGAGATTTGCACAATTCAGTTAGAAATGACAATTTGCACTACTCTTGTGAATTTTTTTCAAAAAGCAACCTTAGAAAATAGCCCCCAAAAAGGAGACTTCAGTAGCAAAATCATCTAGCAGACTGTTAGTGGGCATAAGAAAAAAGGAGATTACGGCTGCGCTGTGTTCCAGGAAATAAATTGAACGATAAGAGCCAACAATTTAAGTATATAAATTTATTAATAATAAAACCACATAAATGACCTTAAAAAATCTAATCAACAACACCTCTAAATGCTCCGTTTATAGAGCTTGAAGACACTCGCGCTGAAACAGTGCAAAGCTGTATATCGTAAAGACACCTGGATTGAGGTGAGCTGAGGGCGGAGTCCTAACACGTTTCGTCACGCTCCACGTGACTTTGTCAAAGGTATGTTAGTGGGCATAAGAATGGACTGTACTTTTTCAAAGATGTCAAATGGCTGCTTTGTGCATTAATTTTTTTCTTATAATGTAAAAAATTTACGAGTTTTGCTTAATTGCAAAGGAATTTAACATAAAATCCCCACCCCACCCCCCTCCCCCCATACCCCACCACAAAAAAAAAATGATTTGGGGGTAACTTGAGACCATTTAAAAAATAAAACAAAAAATAAAACATGATGAAAAGCTATTATTTATCTTTGAAATAAATACTTTAATTAAATTTAGGGTGCATAAATGATTTTAAAAAAAGTTGATTTTCGGTTACTTTGACGCCATTTATTAAAAAAAATTTTTATCCCAAAAATGATATGTAGAGATGTGTTCCGCTACAGTGTTGCTGTGTATAGATTTAAATGGGTGGCGGAGACATGCGCATGCCATGATGTATATGGACACATCTGTAATTATTTGCCTAATTAAGCTATGTCATGACTGCAGTTTTGTGAACCCGGCGTGTATGTGAAGTCCGTGCGGGTAACTGGAGGACTGTGAGTATATTGGCTGGTCTGAGGGAAATCAGTGAGATGAAGAGCTCAAGGAAGACTATTGACGATGAAGTAGGTACAAAAATTAAGATTTACTGGAGTAATGATAACTCACAGAGGCTGAGGTTACACCAATGACTGAACTGAAGAATGGAGTTAATAATTGTAAAATGATGCTGTGGCACTCTGTATGAAAAACAATGACTGTGACTTTAAGACGAGGCTGAAGAAGAACTGAAGACTGTGGATGTGACTTTAAGACGAGACTGAAAAATACTGTGACTGTCTTTAAGACGAGACTGAAGAATACTGTGGCTGTGTCTTTAAGACGAGACTGAAGATACTGTGGCTGTGTCTTTAAGACGAGACTGAAGAATACTGTGGCTGTGTCTTTAAGACGAGACTGAAGAATACTGTGGCTGTGTCTTTAAGACGAGACTGAAGAATACTGTGGCTGTGTCTTTAAGACGAGACTGAAGAATACTGTGGCTGTGTCTTTAAGACGAGACTGAAGAATACTGTGGCTGTGTCTTTAAGACGAGACTGAAGAATACTGAGGCTGTGTCTTTAAGACGAGACTGATACTGGATATAACTGGTAACACAACTGTAATCCGGACTGGGTAGCAAAAGAGCACAGTTTTACATGAACTAAGTGTAATAGTGTTACCTCTTAGGGAGCTCAGCTACTAAGCTCACACTGAGCTGTGTGACTCGAGGAACTGGCAGCTTCTGTAACACAAGTCTCTCTACGTATACTTCTTGGTCCTTGGTGATTGGTGATTGGAGTCTGGTGATTCAGGGAGTCTCAGACTGACACGGGATTGAATAGCTCATGGTCAGGTGATCAGACCCTGTCACGTTAGTACTCCAGGTCAGGCTCTGATGTGGAGTGATGCCTAGCAGGCCAAAAAAAACACTGAAACTTGAACTTCTACAAATGAACAAAGGATGCTGAGTTTTAGGCCTAAACTCCAGGTTGCTGAACACAGTGAAAAATCAAATGCTGCTCACAACTGATTATTGATTACTATGGGGAATTCTTACTCAGGTGGCTTAATCAAGAAAGCAACACAGATTTGCAGTATTTATGCTGAGCTGAAGCAAATACAGGTTACAGGATATGCTGAGGTAAGCCACAGAATATGAGAAATATAGTCAGGTTCATGACAAGCTAATTAAAAGCTTCCAAATATCTAATTAGTTATTAAGGGGGTTGTCCAAGGTGTTTCAAGTCCTGACATTTTTACCTTAGAATAAAGATGTTCCCTAAATGTTCACCTGCTCAGGGGTGTGCGAACAAAAACAGGCAAAATAAGGAATGCGTGGAATGCAATTTTGGAATTGATTTGCAATGTGAATTTGCAATGAATTTGCCTTACGGAACTTTACTCCCCCCTAATTGAATTCCCCCCTTAATCCATATTATTAGTTTTTACATTCATTTTGTGGGTGATGGTAATTTCATAAAACATTATCTCATTAAAATACACACATTTTAATAAAGTTTAGAAAAATGGACCACCTGTCCAGGTGAGATGGGATTTTCAGCACTCCTGTGTATAAAAACAAAACCACCTAAATAAAAAACCCACCTACTATATATGTGAGGGACGATATGCCTGTAGCTTCTTTTTTTTCTTTTTCTTTTTCTTTTTAGAAAAAGATCCCTGGATCCCTGAACATTAATAAGTAACAGCAAATAGTCATTACATTTAGGTTTTCCTGGTATCAAAAATATAACCTATTTTTGTAGGGGTTATGAAAACATATTCTGATAATCCTTGCTTCAGTGCATAGATGGCTGGGAATGAAAATGTGTATACATTTGAGTTTTTAATACATTTATACAAGGGTACGTAGTGACAGAATTTATTTTTATATTTATTTTATTCTTCATATACATATACTACATGTTTACACATTTACATGTGCATGCATTCTTTATTCTAAAATAGATAAGAAGGGTATCTTAAAAACTATATATTAGAAACAATAGTTTAAATGTCGCTCTTTAACTTTCTTGCTACAATATTACTGTAGTCTTGATTCATAGAGACAAACTGGTGATCTAGACAAAATACTGGACAGATAAATATTTTTCAGTATTTCAAAATAGTGCATCTAAATCTAAGGGTGTGTACACACGGTGAGATCCCTGCTATGTTCGATTTTGACTATGTGATTTCCCTTGAACTCCCCCCAGAGCCCAGATAGCACAGATTGTACAGATTTTGACTATCTGTGCTTGAGATTTTGTCTATGTACGATTTTGACTAAGTGCCAATTTTGACTATACTTTGTACTAGATTGTACACTAGATAGTCAAGATTGACTTGCCTGTACAGTCTATCTAGCCTTACGATACCGACCCCACGGGAGCGCGCATCGGGATCGAATCTGTATCGCAAACTGCCTAGCACCATGAGATATGCACTAATTTTTCATAAGATTTTGACTATATAGTCAAAATCTCACAGATTTATCTCACCGTGTGTACACACCCTTAGTGTTCCCATAAGATAATATTGTGACATATAAGATGTGCTATGCCAGTAGTACATTTATGTAAAATGCTCACAAAGACATATAAAGCTTCTATTTATTTATTTATTTATTAGCAATGATGGTGATGATGATGATGACAATCAGAAAAATTAGCTTTGATGATTGCTTCTTAACGCCTCTAGTTGATAATACTTAAAACATTAGTGTATCTATATTATACTGTATAAAGTTGGTGTCTATATAATATAAAGTTGATGATTTTTAGTGTTATTATATTATACAGTATAAAGTCAAATTTGATGTCATACTAAACTGATAAATCCATTAGGACTGTGACAATAAAGAAGATTTCCATTTGATTTTTAAAGCGGACAAGACAAATGTAATTTTTACTTGTATTTTGTTTTTCTGTATGAAATGGGGGCACAGTTTTGGGGTCATATGTTTGATTCCAAACAAGGGGTTAGCTGTGAGATGCCGGTATGCTCTCCATGTGTTGCCTGCATGAGTTTCCTCCCACATCTGACTTCTGGCATAACATGCGCTGATACACCCCCCCCCCCCCACCCCATATCGACCTCTTATACATTTACCCCATAATATACTACTCTCTCTTGTAAATATGACTCTTCATTACAAGACTGCATTGTACACAATATCTCACATCCAGTGGTGGCTCCAGATAGGGGAGCCACACCAACTGCCAGTGAGTCCCACCCGGCAATGTCTGGCAGTGTTTGGGGTGGCAGTTCGTGGGGGTCCACTATTTGAATTTTGTACTGTGCTGCAGCCTCCCCTCTGGAGCCGCCACTGCTCACATCCACTACTAACACTGTGCAGGTCCATCCCTATGTGTTCTCTATATTGCTGTGGTATATGAATATACACATCATGCTTCTGAAGTATACATGGAGTATACACTACTGTACAGCATGAAGGATCTGGAGATGCATTTGATTGAACATAAAAGCATTTCTCTATGCGTGCACCTTTTCCTGCTTAGTGCACAGTCCCACTCTACATGGACCCCATAATAACTGTATTTAATAGCGTACATCTAGATACTTTGCTATATTACTTTTACAATATATATTAAAAGGGTGGTTCTGATAACGGTTCTGATAACATCCAAGCCACTAATATTTTCCACCACCTATCACAATGGGTAAAGTCTACAATGATGATAGCTAGAGTGACCATATTATCTCTTTTACCTGGGACGCTCATGGATTACACAGGTTCTGTGGCTGGCTGATTGCAAGCCTACATTTCAGCTGGTTTTAATCAGCCACAGAACCTTTGTAATTCATGAGCGTCCAGGTAAAAGAGATAATATGATCACTCTATGATAGTAATCCTGTTTCATCTTTTCTGATTCTGCCTAGTTTATAAATAATGCTAATAATATTTCCTGAATAATGCTAACTGTAAGTCATCACAAAATACAACTGCAGTCAACCGCTAACATTCTGAGAAAAGCACAAGAGGAACCTTAATGGGGCAGTGAAAAGGTGAATGAGTGAAAATGTGATGCAGGAAAGTCTATCAGTTGCAGCCAGAATGTTACACAATGGCTGTGAGATGTTTCCACCTTCCAGAAACCATATATGCTAAAGAAACATGCATCAATAGCGGCTTCTGCTTTCTGAAAACCGAACTACAATATAGTCATGGCAAAGCATCACGGTCTACTATAAACAGTGTAATGTTGCCATGTTTCTACATTTGATCTACCATGTTATTAACTGGGATTAGTTAAGGGAGATGCTGATTTTCTTAAATAATGTTTTGATTGGCTGGTCGGATCTTTCTGAAGAGTTCACCAATAATCACCTTCTCATTCTAATCCTGAATCTGCAACTACAGGTAAATGGGAAATGTGATGCCAGTCATCACAGGGAGATTATAATGTAACCTTAATGTTACAGCACTATCCTGCTACAGCATAATTCTGGATTATAAGTGGTTGCTTTGATTCAAATATAGATGAAGACATTTTTAAGAATTAACCCCATAAAACCTATTACTGTGAATTGCCTCCACTAGTAACCTAACCACTTACCTGGCAGAGTTGCATGGGATGTGAACCACAGGCAGCTGGGCTGTTGCTGACACTGACGTATCGCATGTGACCGAGCCAGGTAAGTGGTTAAGTTACTAATCATCAGTCCCCTCTGACCCATGCTCCTCTGCATTCTGCAATAGGGGTGGGGGAGGACAAATGGCATGGGGGGGGGTAAGAACAGTGGGGGTCTATGATGAACCCTAGAGGGGTGGGGAGCATTGCCAATATGTATATGTTGCTGCTGGGGAATCTATAGTCACTTGGGGCTAAGCACTTTTTTAAATGGGGGTTTGTGAGACATCCCCTAGGCATATATAGATTATTTCTCTTAAATATTTAAAAATATTGAAAACAAATATGCTCTAAGCTTAATTAAAAAACAAAACAAAAAACAAATAAACAATTTTTGAGTGGTTTTTGGTAAATTAAAAAAAATCAATATTTAACCACTGGCCAGTTAAATGGTTAATACACTGTAACTTGGAACTTGTATTGGGTTAAATCCATGTTTTTGGTAATGTCTCACCTGGTAAGAGAGTGATAAATAGCTGTGAAGGGCATCCAGATTAGCAATAAACTCATAAAGATTTCCACCTAGAGTCCTCAACATGTGGTCATAGCCCGACCTTTTACAGAATTCAAAGAAATACTCTCCAAACTGCTGCAGAACCGCCTCCTGCGAAACACCTGGGGAATAGGTCATTATATCATCAGAACTGGAGTTGAACGCAGTTTGCACATTTATTAGCAATGCAAATACAACATAGGAAATATAATTGAAACCCAAAGTAATGTGCTAGAAAGGGAATACAAGTAATAAAGGAGATGAAAGGACTTTACTATGATAAAGCTAAGAAATAGAATATGTATCAGTTCACATGTTAAGGACATGATTAATAGTCAAATATGCAGTATTGAAAGATGAATGCAAGAATCATGCTGGATAATGAAATATGCCCAGGGGTGCTTAGATGGTACCCAGTAATCCTTTAAGATTACATTTTAAAAAATGTTCCCCTACAACTGTTGAAATGATTCTTTAAAGAAAAATAAAAGAAAAATTAATGGAATCCATCCTAAGCAGATGCTCACGTGGGGCAAATCATCAGACAAGGGCTGCATCGGAGTTAGGAGCAAAGCTCAATCAAACAAGTACTCTGCACCTGGACGCACCATGCAGCTCTGCGCAGGGTTCTGTGCTGCCAATACATTACTGGCGGCTTCTGCATGAAGCCCACACATGCTGGGCAGTTTTACTTTTTACACTGCAATTTATATTTGAACTAGGACACGCCCCTCTCACATCTAAGGGCCTGAGTAAGAGAAGTACGGATAGCCGATGTTCCATGGAACGGAGCGATTATCGGCAGACTGCGCATGTGCTGCATTCGCATTGCACGTGTCAAAGTGATGCTGTGAACCCACACACAATGAGTATTCCATCGCAAAGTGATTGACAGGAAGTGGCCATTTGGGGATGTTAACATGGTTAGTGGGAGTGGTTGTAAAAACACAGGTGCATCATGGTCGTTTTCGGGGTGTGTATCTGAAATCAGCTGCGAGTACTAATGTACAAAAATATGGCGCCTACAGCGGTGCACAGCCACAGGTCTACCCTTCAGCCCAATGTTCTTGCATATAGGCTGTGTATATGTACACTATTGCTAATGAGTCTGCGGTAGCTCTTTTCATTTGTGGGCGGCAGCCACACTTGCTGATATCTGCAGCTGCGTTGCGGAGAAAATCGCACTTGCAGCTGCATTAGTGTACTTCTCTGAATCAGGTCCTAATCTCTCTGCAATTTATATCTACCCCAACATGTGTGACACGGTATTGCGTAGACACAAGTTACTTGCTTTTCTTACTTTGCTGCCAGCGCAGAATCAATCCCATAATGAGCAAGAGAAAATACAGGAAAGCCTTATTCTGCAGCATGACCTACAGTATGTATATGGTTGCAAACTGGTACTAGCATTGCTTTAAATATTTATACTGAATTAGCATTTAGCCAATAAGTGGTTGGGATTGTTGCTGGTCATTGTTATTATTATTATCCTTTATTTTTATGGTGCCACATGGGATCCGCAGTGCCCAATTACAGAGTAAACAAATAAACAAAACATGAAGACAGTTACTTACAATTCAATACAATATAGGACAAGTACAGAGTATATAAACATAGCTGCGTCAGTAAATAGCACTGAAATAAGTATCAGGGCAGCAGAGAACTGAGGAACTTGGTGCCGTCAAAGGGAGTATTGAATAGAAGAGAGGTTAAGTAAGAGACGTAAAAGCAGGGGTGACACAAATGGAGTAGAAAGTGAGCGTGGGCCACAGAGGTTTAGGATGAGAGAAAGCTGGCTGGGTTTGGTGAAGAAGTGGGTTTTGAGAGCCCATTTGAAGTTTTGTAGAGAGGTGGAGAGTCTGAGGGGGAGAGGTAGAGAATTCCAGAAAAAGGGAGCAGCACGTGCAAAATCTTGGAGATAGGAGTGGGAGGAGGTAATCAAAAGGCAGGAGAGGTGACATGCATTTGCAGAGCAAAGAGAACGGGTGGGAGTGTAAAGGGAGATAAGGTCAGAGATGTAACTAGGAGAGGAGTGGGTGAGGGCTTTGTAAGTGAGTGTGAGAAGCTTGAAATGGATTCTGAAGGGGAAGGGGAGCCAGTAGAGGGCTAGGAAGAGAGGAGTGGTGGATGTAGTGCATTTGGGGAGGAAGATGATCCGGACAGCAGCATTGAGGATAGATTGGAGTGGAGAGAGGTATGTGTTAGGGATGCCAGTCAGGAGGAGATTACAGTAGTCCAGTCTGGAGATGACCAATGAGTGGATAAGGGTCTTAGTAGCATCCTGGGTAAGAAAGGGGTCTGATCCTGGAAATATTTTTGAGATGAAAATGGCAGGTTTGTGATAGATGCTGAATGTGGGGTTTGAAGGAGAGGGACAAGTCAAGGATTACTCCAAGACAGCGCACTTGGGGGCAAGAGGAGATAGTAGTGCCATCTAAGGATAATGAAATTATGTTAAGTGAGGTTGTGCGGGAGGTTGGGAAGATGATCAGCTCAGTCTTAGACATGTTAAGTTTAAGAAAGCACTTGGACATCCAAGAAGAGATAACAGAGAGACAGTTGGATACATGAGTGAGGAGAGCAGGTGAGAGGTCAGGGGAGGAAAGGTAGATTTGAGTATCATCAGCATAGAGATGATATTGGAAGTTAAAAGAGCTAATGAGCTCACCTAATGAGGATGTATAGAGAGAGAAAAGGAGAGGACCAAGAGCAGAACCTTGGGGGACACCTACAGTTAGTGGAAGTGGGAAACACCTCCCAATGGGACTGCCTGACCTGCTGGTGACTGGCAGGTAGGACTTTCAATAGGAAGTCACTGCCAGTCACAGTGAAACCAGTACAGTCTCACGGACTGTATCTGGCTCACCAAGCTGGGTGGCAGATTTTACCTGGGCTGATGTCAACCACTGCCATGTTGACCTTTTGTCCATGTCATCCTAATGCATGTTGACCAATAGTTGACTGTCACCCTTAGTACTGTTGACCTATCATTCAGATACTGCATGAGGGGTCCTGGGAAAATAAATGAGGGAATAGGAAGGAAGGGGTTATTTCCTTAAATGTTTTACTGCGGGGCTCACACATTTCTAGCTGCATCCATGGTGAAAGCCATTTTCATTGTCCCTTTTTCATGAACAGGGGATAACCAAGATAGCAGATTGGAGAAGCAGTTTTGTTTGGGGCACATATACATTGAGTGAGTCACATTGGCAAAAGCTTTTGGGAGCATAAGGGTTAATGTGTTGGTTTGGACAAATGAAAATTGAAAAATGTAGGTGAAGAGAATAGTGAATAGAGTCTGCTGTTAAATGGTTTCCTATTGATGCTGCTGTTACAGTAATAGAGTACTTGCATTGTAGCTATAGAGTTTTTTAATGAAACATTATGATAGGTACTGTATGCATTTGCCTTTTGCTCTGAGCACCAATACGCAAAGTCTTGTTGACAATGAGCCACTCAGGCAGAACAGCAAGCCTGAGACGCGTTTGTTGCAATGCTTCCTCTTGTTCTGCAACAGAATCTCCCCATCATCGGGCAATCATATTATGCATTTTTATAGCAAATATTGTAAATCATGGCTCAGAAACATCCCTAAGGAATGATTCCATAGACTGAGGTGGAATTGTTCTACGTTGGCATCTCCGATACACAAGCTAAAGGGTTACATAAAGCTTTTACAGATAAGAAATGTCGTATTGATTTACTACAGTCTACAGGAAGATTATACAGGTTAGCTTAGATTTGATACAGAGGATTTGTTATCTAGGAAATTGAATGTGCAGCCACATCTAATTGTGATAGACCAGTTTATTTTGTTTCTAAATATATCAAATCCTTTCAACATTTTAACCAAATTGTGTAAAAACATTATCAATCTGCAAATTGGATCCAGTACTTACAGTATACCTTTACTGGCTGATTGTCCTTCCGTCTTTTTTAATAAAGCTTACACCCTTAAAAATAATAAATATACCGGCGCATATTCTTTTTAGGCTTTACTAATAGCAATTCTAATTTGCCTAATTTCTGTTGTGGTCCTGTGTGTAGGTGTCTGGTACAAATAGAAAGTTAATATAGATTAAACATTGCTCAAGTTTCTTTTCATATGTATCAATTTATTAACTGTCAAACTAATTATGTAATTTATTCACTGAAATGCAGTTGGCATTTCTCATAACTACATGATTTATACTCCATGCAAATATGGAATTTGGAGAAACTCGTTGGGCGCTGAAAGTTTTTGGTGCTGCCTTGGACACACTGAGGGGTTTCCCTTACCCCCAAATGAAACAGATATGAGAATGTATGATAGAGTGACCTGGGCGCCCCCTTTCAGTGGCTGGGTGCAGAAGTAATTACTGATAATTCACTTTTTTAACCCGTATAATCAGTAAATATCTCAAAATGAATGTCATCCAATTATATAAAAAAATGACAATAAATTTAATACGAGATAAAACAAACATGCATAAAATATTTCTAAGGACAAATGTCCCAAACTCAGAATGAAATCGTACCCATAGGGTAGCAAAGGAGCCGCAGGTGGTATATACGGCATGTCCAATAGCCAAACGTGTAGATGTCCAATATCCAACGCGTTTCGAGGTGTATAACCTCTTCCTCAGGGCTTGATGTCACATCAAGCCCTGAGGAAGAGGTTATACACCTCGAAACGCGTTGGCTATTGGACATCTACACGTTTGGCTATTGGACATCCACACTTCCGGATCCAGGACGTTTGCGGATAGACTTCCACTCGTAAGCTTAGGAGCCAGAGCAGGGTGAAGTCTGGACCACCCTGCCGTATATACCACCTGCGGCTCCTTTGCTACCCTATGGGTACGATTTCATTCTGAGTTTGGGACATTTGTCCTTAGAAATATTTTATGCATGTTTGTTTTATCTCATTGTATTAAATTTATTGTCATTTTTTTATATAATTGGATGACATTCATTTTGAGATATACACTGATTATACGGGTTAAAAAAGTGAATCATGATTTATACTCCCTTTAAAAGTTTGATTTGTCAGACATTGCAGAAACATTTTTAATAAGATTCCGTTTCAATTAATAATGTCTCATGAAATTTTTTTCCCACCCTTAAAGAAATCTACTGGATTTAAGATTGATGGGCATAGGATGGGTAAATATGATTGAGGTAGGGGATTATCTATGTAAGACAGGCCTGCTGGATTTACAATTTGTGAACCCTACACCGTGTTGACAGGCAGCCAGTGAGAACTGTAAGGAGAGTTGGCTCCGTGCAAACAGGCAGTGAGAGCTGAGGAAGGGGGGGGGGGGGGGGGGGCGGGTTGCATCATGTCAGGCAGCCAGTGACAGCTGCAAGTGAGGGCAGACAGCTGCAAGATCTGTGATAGGAGGTTGGAGGCTTGTTCTTGACAGACATTAGGCACATTATCATACACATAGATAGATAAGATAGATATACATACGCTGCTCAAAAAAATAAAGGGAACACTAAAATAACACATCCTAGATCAGAATTAATGAAATATTCTTATTAAATACTTTGTTCTTTACATAGTTGAATGTGCTGACAACAAAATCACACAAAAATGATCAATGGAAATCAAATTTATTAACCCATGGAGGTCTGGATTTGGAGTCACACTCAAAATGAAAGTGGAAAAACACACTACAGGCTGATCCAACTTTAATGTAATGTCCTTAAAACAAGTCAAAATGAGGCTCAGTAGTGTGTGGCCTCCACATGCCTGTATGACCTCCTTACAATGCCTGGGCATGCTCCTGATGAGGTGGCGGATGGTCTCCTGAAGAATCTCCTCCCAGACCTGGACAAAAGCATTCGCCAACTCCTGGACAGTCTGTGGTGCAACAGTCTGTGGTGTTGGTGGATGGAGCGAGACATGATGTCCCATATGTGCTCAATTGGATTCAGGTCTGGGGAACGGGCGGGCCAGTCCATAGCATCAATGCCTTCGTCTTGCAGGAACTGCTGACACATTCCAGCCACATGAGGTCTAGCATTGTCTTGCATTAGGAGGAACCCAGGGACAACCGCACCAGCATATGGTCTCACAAGGGGTCTGAGGATCTCATCTTGGTACCTAATGGCAGTCAGGCTACCTCTGGCCAGCACATGGAGGTTTGTGCGGCCCCCCAAAGAAATGCCACCCCACACCATTAGTGACCCACTGCCAAACCGGTCATGCTGGAGGATGTTGCAGGCAGCAGAACGTTCTCCTTGGCATCTCCAGACTCTGTCACGTCTGTCACATGTGCTCAGTGAGAACCTGCTTTCATCTGTGAAGAGCACAGGCCGCCAGTGGCGAATTTGCCAATCTTGGTGTCCTCTGGCAAATGCCAAACGTCCTGCACGGTGTTGGGCTGTAAGCACAACCCCCACCTGTGGACGTCGGGCCCTCATACCACCCTCATGGAGTCTGTTTCTGATCGTTTGAGTAGACACATGCACATTTGTGGCTTGCTGGAGGTCATTTTGCAGGGCTCTGGCAGTGCTCCTCCTGTTCCTCCTTGCACAAAGGCGGAGGTAGCGGTCCTGCTGCTGGGTTGTTGCCCTCCTACGGCCTCCTCCATGTCTCCTGATGTACTGGCCTGTCTCCTGGTAGCGCCTCCATGTTCTGGACACTACGCTGACAGACACAGCAAACCTTCTTGCCACAGCTCGCATTGATGTGCCATCCTGGATGAGCTGCACTACCTGAGCCACTTGTGTGGGCTGTAGACTCCGTCTCATGCTACCATTAGAGTGAAAGCACCGCCAGCTTTCAAAAGTGACCAAAACATCAGCCAGAAAGCATAGGAGCTGAGAAGTGATCTGTGGTCACCACCTGCAGCTCCTTTATTGGGGGTATCTTGCTAATTGCCTATAATTTCCACCTGTTGTCTATTCCATTTGCACAACAGCATGTGAAATTGATTGTCAATCAGTGTTGCTTCCTAAGTGGACAGTTTGATTTCACAGAAGTGTGATTGACTTGGAGTTACACTGTGTTAAGTGTTCCCTTTATTTTTTTGAGCAGTGTATATTCAGTGTGCTTTAGACTAAGTGGGTCTTTTAAGGCTCTTCATTTTAATGAATATCTTCACTAAATATATATCTTACATGTATATCTAAAGGGCAAATGTCCTGGAGCTTTTATTTTGTGTTATCAATATGTAATACTGGTAATTGTTTTTGTTAGTTATATGTTCATTTATTATAGATAAATATCACAAATAAAGATTATGCTTGGGCTCACCTGTCACTTTGGTTAATAGAATCTGCTATTTATGATAACTATTTAGGTTATTGGGTTTGGCACTGCTTTCTTCTTCTTCTTCTTCTTCTTCTTTTTTTTTTTTAACACCAGGGATTGATGTTACCTTGTTGCTGCCTCGTGTTGACTTGCACTGTACCTACCTCTTAGCATTAGAGCCAGTAAGACACATTTCTTACACAATAGACATGTTGAGTGACTTTTAAGGTATTGCAGACTACATTTGAGCTTGAAATTAGACATGGGGTATATTAATACTGTTTAAATGTAATCATTTCTCTTTTTCATCATCAGTAATTTGTAGAAAGGTTGTCATAAGTGTTTTCATTCAGTGTGGTGCTCAATACCTTGAGAATTAATGCTCAAAAACTCCTACCTATGCGGATTCATTGTTATAGATGGTATACTCAACAGTAAATGAAAATAACTTAATGCAGGTAACTATTCTATGGTGTATAGGTCCTCCTGAGGGGTGTGGTTCGTTTTATCGACAGTATCTATGTTGACAATGTTTAGGTCGACCACTATAGGTCGACAGTCACTAGGTCGACATGGATGGAAGGTCGACAGGGTTTCTAGGTTGACATGTGCTAGGTCGACAGGTCTAAAGGTCGATATGAGGGGAAAAAAATTGGTGTCGTTTTCTTCGTAGAGTGACCGGGATCCCAAATTAGTGCACCGCGTCCCCTCGCATGGCTCGCTTCGCTCGCCATGCTTCGGGCATGGTGCCTTCGCTCCGCTACCGCTTCGCGCTGCACACTTTACCGTTCCAATCGTAGTCCACGTGGATCGTTAAGTATGAAAAAATAAAAAAAAATAAAAATGTGAAAAACGCATGTCGACTTTTAGACCAGTCGACCTAGCACATGTCGACCTAGAAACCCTGTCGACCTTCCATCCATGTCGACCTAGTGACTGTCGACCTATAGTGGTCGACCTAAACATTGTCGACCTAGACACTGTCGATCTTCAGACCGGATCCCCCTCCTGAGAGCAAGAAAAAGAGGTAATACCATAGAGTTCCTACTGTGAGCAAAAAAAAAAGGTAATATCATGGGGCTGAGTTGGCAGCAAAGCATAAAACAGTAGTATCTCCTGGACAAACTATGTTGCAATTATGGTGGCCAATCCCGGGATCGGGATCGGTGGGATCCCGGGATTTAGGGCCAAAAATGGCCGGGATTCAATCCCGGGATTGGAAGCTCCAATCCCGGGGATTGAGGAATCAGCGTTGAGCGTCCACAGGATGCTCAAACGCTGCCCGGCTTCCTGGTTCCGTGTCCCCAGCGCAGCGTTAGAGGTCACGCTGCACTGTTAGCTGCTGCTGGGAGCTGCCAGCAGCGTTCTCAGGATGTTCCCCTCCCGCCCGCCCCCCAGTATATGGTGAGTTATATGTGCGGGGCGGGGTGGGGCGAGGGGGCGGCCACCTAGGTAAAAGCCAATCCCGGGTATCCCGGGAATCCCGGGATTGGCCATTTTTCAATCCCGATACCCGGGATTGAAAAAATGGCCCGGGATTGGCTTCCCTAGTTGCAATACAGCAGGTGCAAATACATTTATTGTTTTGCATGCACAGTAAATACTGGCTGTTTTTGCATGTGGCCCACATATGCTGAACAGCTTTATAGTCAACACTGCAATTTGGAGATCAGCTAAAACACGCTCCTCCCAAATCTAAGTCTCTATACATCATAAATCTGCCCCACCTGCAGTGCAACATGGTTTTTCCCAGGACAAATTTGCTCCTTTTCTGCTTTGCTTTTAACTATGAATCAGCCAGTCTGTGTACGGGTGTGGTTCATATGGTCGACCACACTTAGGTCGACAGTGTCTGGGTCAACCACTATTGGTCAACAGTGACTAAGTCGACACCCAAAATAGGTCGATACAAGCATTGGGTCGACATGAGCAAGGTCACCATGAGAAAACGTCAACAAGAGGTTTTTTGTTTTTTTTGGTGTTGTTTTCTTTGTAGAGTGACCGGGAACCCCAATTAGTGCACTGTGCCCCCTCGTATGGCTCGCTTCGCTCGCCATGCTTCGGGCAAGGTTACTGTTCCCAATTGTAGTTCACATGGATCATAAAGTATGAAAAATAAAAAAAAATTGTGAAAAACGCATGTCGACCTTTTGTCATGTCGACCTAGTGACCAGGTCGACATAGAAATCATGCCGCCCTAATGCATGTCGACCAATAGTGGTCAACTTAATGACTGTTGACCTAAGTGTGGTCGACCTAGAGACCGGATACCCTGTGTACATAGGGGGTCATTCCGAGTTGATCGCTCGCTAGCAGTTTTTAGCAGCCGTGCAAATGCTAAGCCGCCGCCCTCTAGGAGTGTATTTTAGCTTAGCAGAAGTGCGAACAAAGGATCGCAGAGCGGCTACAAAAAATATTGTGCACTTTCAGAGTAGCTCCAGACCTACTGCTAGCTTGCTATGACTTCAGACTGTTCAGTTCCGGATTTGACGTCACAAACATGCCCTGCGTTCTCCCAGCCACGCCTGCGTTTTTCCTGGCACGCCTGCGTTTTTTAAGCACTCCCTGAAAACGGTCAGTTGACACCCAGAAACGGCCCTTTCCTGTCAATCACTCTGCGGCTGCCATTGCAACTGAAAAGCTTTGTTAGACCTTGTGTAAAAATACTTAGTCCGTTGTGAAAGTACGTCGCGCGTGCACACTGCGCCGCATACACATGCGCAGAAGTGCCCTTTTTTGCATCATCGCTGCGCAGCGAACATTTTTAGCTAGCGATCAACTCGGAATGACCCCCATAGATCGATGCTTAGTAAGATGTGTGTAATGCCAGTCTATGAAGAACGATGCATCCTGCTGTGGTGCTGGAGAGAATGTGTAGGAGGTGTGATCAAATTTAACCTAAACTGTGTGACCCTGTGTCATCTTATACACTCACTTTGTGCAACTGCAATATTTACTTTCAATACTAGTAATGTATATAATGTTGTACATTCCTGATGCATTGTATGTGCAAATCTACACGACTGATCTCAGTCACATCTATTTACTGTATGTCCTACGCCAGACCTTTACTGGTACAGAATACAGAATATCACTGCCTGTTTTACATGCAGACTTACCCAGCATCTGGCAAGCCTGCTCAACTAATTGCAATGTTATTTCATCCTTGTAAACTTCATACGTCATAAACGTGTCCTGCACTCCAGTATTCATTCTGTTTTAAAACAAATGGATACATATTATTGGGAAATAGATTCAGTTTGTTTTTGTTTTTTTTGTAAATGTATATTAGTAAACAAAATGGAAACCTATAATATACAATATCCTCACATTATGTGACTTTATGAAACAGCATTTTCTGCCCAGAAACACAGAAACAGTTTGCAGTTATTTATAGTAAACAGGCTGAAGAAGCACAATCTGCCATTGTAGCCCTGAATGAGCTGCACAAATCTGGCTTATGTCTTCCATGCATATTTCAGCTGCATAAGCGCTGGCACTCATTTATCAGTAGAAACAGAATGACGCACATCCTACTCACATCTCCCCTGCCACAACAGAAGAGCGGATTTGCACTTAGAAATGAGACATGTAACCATGCTTGGAAGCCCTATGGACAGGTGTGTGCCTAGTCATTTTACTGTTTGCGGGCAGAGCCGGCCATAGGCATAGGCAAACTAGGCAATTGCCTATGGCATTTGATATGTCATGGGGCATCAGCAGCTTCTGCTGATTAAAATGATATGCAGCATGCCTATATTCTGTGTGTAGCATTTCATATGCAGATACAGCCACAGTCTCACACATTATATATGCAGAGCCGGCCATAGGCATAGGCAAACTAGGTAATTGCCTAGGGCATTTGATATGCCTAGGGGCATCAGCAGCTTCTGCTGATTAAAATGATATGCAGCATGCCTATATTATGTGTGTAGCATTTCATATGCAGATACAGCCACAGTCTCACACAGTATATAGGCATGCTACATTTTGTTTTAATCAGCAGGAGCTGCTTGTGCATCCTAGCCACATAGCAATGCAAATAAGCTGCATTTTCATAAAAAAAAGGTGCCCGACGTTAGCATTGAGGCAAGATTTATGAGGACACATCTGTATCCAAGCAGAGGCAGAGGTCACAGTGTTAGTGGCAGTGTGAGTGCTGTGTGCATGTGAGTGGGTTGGTTGTGCAGTAGTGTTCGGAATATGTGTAAGGAGCATTATGTGTGTCATGTAAAAATGCATTACTAATGAGCAACATATGTGTAAGGGGCACTATGTGTGTCATTATGTGTATAAGGGCATTAATAATGTGCGGCATATGTGTAACAGGGTACTACTGTATGTGTGTCATTATGTGTATAGGGGCACAAATTATGTGCAGCAAATGTGTAGGGGGCACTATGTGTGTCATTATGTGTATAAGGACATTAATAATTTGCGGCATATGTGTAAGGGACATTATGTGTAAAAGGGCATTAATAAAAGTTTTTATAATGTGTAAGGCACATTATGTTTATAAGGACATTAATAATGTGTCTCATATGTGTAAGGGGCATTACTCTGTGGCACTATGTGTATAAGGTGCTCTACTATGTGGCATTGTGTATAGAAAGGGCACTACTGTATCGTCTAATGTGAATAAAGAGCAATAAGGTGTGGTGTAATGTGAATAAGGAGCAATTCAGTGTGATGTAATGTGAATAAGGGTCTCTACTGTGAGGAGTAACGTATATAAGGTAAAGTGATACTACTGCGGGATGTAATATGAATTATGGACACTATCGCATGATCAAATGTGAATAAAGTTGCAGTACTGTGTGGCGTAATTGGAATTGGGGTTACTATTGTGTGGCCATACCCCTTGCCAGCAAAAACACGCCCCTTTTTGGGCTGAGCACCAAATGTGCAAACTGTTCCTATTTAAAATATAGGGGGTACAAACACCAAAATAAGGACTGCTATGGGTGAGGGGTGATGGTGCTGGGAAAGAGGTGCAAGGTCAGAGGCGGAACCAGCGGTGGTGCTAGGGGGCACCAGCCAAAATCTTGCCTAGGGCATCATATTGGTTAGGGCCGGCTCTGTTTGCGGGGGTCCACTGAATGGTTTGCTTCTCATCCCTTATACGACTAAGGGTAGAGCAAAAGCACAGTGTTCTGTAAATAGGATGGCATTGCAGCTTCCTACAGCATATACAGTGGCTTCTCCCCTGACCATTCTTCCCCTAATCTAGGTGACTTTAATATTCCACTTGACAATATCACAGATGCTGCTGCTTCTGAACTACTCTCCCTCTATTCTTATTTTCCCCTTAGTCAATGAGACTCCTCTCTCTTCCATTCCAGTGGTCACATTCTGGATTTAGGGGTCTCTTCATGAAGCAGTGAAAAGTGTGGAGAAGTGAGCCAGTGGAGCAGTTGCCCATGCAACCAATCAGCTGCTCTATATAATTTTATAGTATGCAAATTATAAATGTTATTTCAATGCTGATTGGTTGCCATGGGCAACTTCTCCACTGGCTCACTTCTCCACCCTTTTCACTGCTTCATGAATAGACCCCAAAGTCCTCTTTCTTTTACCACTGTGTAATGTCTGACTTCATTAACTACACATTCTCTTCTTTTCTTTATCGTCTCCCTTGCTCCCTCCCTCCACTACCCCATAATGCTTACTAAGCGCAGCCTTTTTCTAACCATGGTAATTAGCGTGGATAACTGAATCCAGCCCTAACAGCCCTGTTTATCACATCCATGCATATAAATCCCTCTATCACTCTCTCCTCATCTACATTTCTGACCTCACATCTGTACACATCCCTTCAGCACTTCCACTGATTCCAACCTCACCTCCACCCAAGGCCGTCTTAACAGCAGTGTAGGCCCTGGGTAAGGCAATGCACTGGGGCCCCTACCCATCTTCCTGAGGTAGGGGTGGGGGGTGCTATCAGCAACTGCTTTAATGTCCCGAGTGTAGTAGAGGGTGTTCTATCTTCCGCTCAGCATGTACGACCCGGAGTAGTAATTTCTGCTAATTATTCCTTTACTGCACAGATAGTGGGTGATGGGGTGGAAGGGAGGACATTAAACTGTTGAAAGGGGGCATTGGGCTGAATGAAGAGGCTCTGGTACATGACTTCCAGGGTGGTAGGGGGTATTTAATACATAGGGTGGATAGTGGAGTGGGCTTAATATTCATCATTTTCTTGTGGGAGGGCAGCTTGCTTGACTGCAGATATCTCCAGTTCCTGGAAATTGCTTTCAATGGAATAAAAAACTAGAGAGTCTTATCTTTCAGGAAGTACTGGGAACTTGAGGATCAGAGTTCAGGAGCCAGAGTAATCAATCAACGAAAATATACAACTGCATACCAGGCATGTGGAGCTGGAGCAGGGAACAGCTGCTGGAAGTCTGATATCTCTGGTTGTGGGCATAGTAGAGATAGGTTGCCAGTGTCCACCAAAAGGGGAGATTGTTAGCTTTTGACGTATACCCTCAGAAAAATGCTAAGTCAGACAGAAACTAAGATATCTGGATGGGAAAGGCAATTAACAGGCTTGGATGGGGACCACTGCTTTGAAGTCGAATATCTCTGGTTCCCCAGGGACGATTTTCAAAAATCTGGTACCCCTGGAAAAAGGAGACCCTCAGCTATCAGCCTCCTGCGGCCCTTGGGCAAGTGCCTATTGAGCCCATATTATAGATGGCCCTGTCTCTACCCTAGTTCTCACACCTGCCTCCAAGACTTCTCCTGATCTGTCCCTCTTGTGTGCAACTCACTCCCTCACCAAATCACACTTGCTTAACTACATAAAAATGTGCACTCAAACAACACTATCATTACATCCCACCAAACGTCCTCTCTGCCCTAGCCTTGCTCTTTGCCCTACTGTACTTTACTCTTCAACTGTTTTCTCCTTCTTTTAATATGCTCACTCTCTTTCCTCTTGTTTCACTCTGATTCTGTACATTTGCCCCCTGATTCTGTACGTTTGCTGATCTGCCCTGCGTCTTACTATTGTTTGTGCTATAAGTTAGTGAGTGGCCCTACTTTTACAATACTGTGGAACTTTGTGAAGCTTTAAATACAGTAGTAATAATAAGAAAAATAACACAACATATTTTATTCCACCATTTGTCTCAAACTCGTTGCATCTGTACCATGCTTGCCTACTTTTTGGCTGCTCCTTCCGGGAGGGAGAAGCCAGGTCACACAGGAGGGTGCGTAAAGGAGGTAGTAGGGGGCGTGGTGACGCGTAAATGTCATCACAGCCCCCCTCCCCCACTTTACAATGCCCAAATTATCAACATTGTAAAGTGGGGGTGGGGTTACAATGATGCATTTTAGTGTGAATAGCATCATCACCCCGCTCCCTTCTCCTGTGTGACGGGATGACACAGGGAGCAGGGAGCAGGTGACGGTGAGCACTTTAAGCGGCGTAGTGAGCGGCATGTGGGAGACTTGCCTACTTTCCCGGGGGGGGGAGTGCCATCCGATTTTTTGGGGTACATTGCACTAATTATTACATTTACAATCTTAATGATATATTTCAGAATTCATCAACACCTGTACATAAATAATGAGTCAAAGGTACTTAATTCATAGACTGTGCGCTGCAGGCTGTGCGGGAATTCTGACAAGTCTGCTCATATTTTAAAAGTTGCAATCATTTAAAAGGCAAAAGCAACCTGGCTTTGCCTTTTAAAAGATTGCTCCTTTTAAAATACGGGCAGACATGCCGTATTTCCCACAAAACCTGCAGCTCGCAGGCTATTGCATAAGACTCAAAGTCTTTTAGTTTCCTTATAGAGTAAGTCAGGTATCTTAGTCAATGTTCTCTCTTTTGTTTTGTTTTTACTTTACACCAAGGGCGTTACAAGAATTTTGTGGGCCCCGATGCTTCTAGTGAGACACTTCTCTCCACAGTGGTTGTTCAGTTTATGCCCCATAATATTGTCCTAGTTCATTTTATGCCTCATAGCAGTGCCCTAGTTCATATATGCTACATTGTATTCCCCGGTTCACAATGTGCCACATTGTAGTGCCTCCAGTTCACATTATGTCACATTGGGGGTGGGGACCAACCAGCTACTACCTAAGAGGGATATTTTTTAATGCATGAAGTTCCACTTTGAGTGTAGATATTCTTAATTTTGGCACACTGTCCCTCTGTAATCCCACGAATGCATACCATGGTAGGGGGGAGGCGTGGATGCTTACTATACTGTATGTAGGGAGGAGGGGTTCAATTGTCACCACCCGCAGCTGCACACTCTCTGACAGTGCCAACTCACTGATTAGCTCAGCTGTGTCTGCGAGCATGAAACAGGAGTGCAGGAGATGTTCATGTCAGCAAGGAGCTTTACTGAGAGGGTGAAACAGAGATCACTACTGAGGACAATGAGCCTGACACAGTTCCTTAACAGGCAATTTCAGGAACTTGAAGGCAATTATAAGAGCTGAGTTCGGGATGCACTAAGACTTTGGGTCCATAGCAATGGCACCCCCTGCATCCACTATATCTATGCCCATCAGTGGTGCAAGTATGCGGGTACGCTCAGGTACGGAGTACCCTTAAGAATTTGGCAGCGGGTACGCAGTACCACCTGCCACACACTTTGCCATTACCACAATTATAATGTGCCACAAAGCAACAAAACCACCTCCTCCCACTTTGTCAGGGTTACTGAGAGTTCGAAAGTGGCTGTATTTTCCTGTTATAATGGAGGCATTACTATATATAAGTGGTTCTCAACCTCGGTACTCAAGTACCCCCAACAGTTCATGTTTTCCAGGTCTTCTCACAGGATTGCAAGTGAAATAATTTGCTCCACCTGTGGGTCTTTTATAATGTTTCAGTGAGTAATGAATACACCTGTTCAACTGCTAGGTGACCTGGAAAACATGAACTGTTGGGGGTACTTGAGGACCGAGGTTGAGAACCAATGCTATATATTGCAATTAAATTGGGGGCATTACTATATAGTTTTATTATACTGGAGGTATCGCTAGACATTTCTATTATACTGGAGGCATATTTTTAGCCTTGCCCCCAAAAAAGGGGCTGTTGTGTGGCCACGCCACTAGTGTCATGTAGCCACTCCCACTAGCAGCATGTGGCTACGCCCCTCACAACACATGGCCACGCCCATTTTTCAGCACTCAGTACCACTAAGAAAATATTTCTACTTGCACCACTGATGCCCATGCTTTAAACCTTAAAGCACTATCAGACTGGATGATGCTATATCAGCAGGAAATGCATGCTAACATGTGTACATACAAGGGGATCACAAGGCAATACATCATTTTGGCATACCTCCCAACTTTGCTCCGAACCAGGGAGGAACATCATTGCACACCCAACATTAGGGGGCGTGGTCTGTCAGAAAGGGGTGTGGCCGTGCGGCAACTGCCACAGTCGCAAGCCACGCCCACATTTTCATCATTATTGGGGTATGAACAGCGCTCAGAGAGCTGCTGGCCATGCCCCCTGTCCCTCTCTGCTGAGAACAGACACTGGGGGTAATTCCAAGTTGATCGCAGCAGGATTTTTGATAGCAATTGGGCAAAACCATGTGCACTGCAAGGGAGGCAGATATAACATGTGCAGAAAGAGTTAGATTTGGGTGGGTTATTTTGTTTCTGTGCAGGGTAAATACTGGCTGCTTTATTTTTACGCTGCAAATTAGATTGCAGATTGAACACGCCCCACCCAAATCTAACTCTCTCTGCACATGTTAAATCTGCCTCCCCTGCAGTGCACATGGTTTTGCCCAATTGCTATTAAAAATCCTGCTGCGATCAACTTGGAATTACCCCCACTGTGCGCATGCGCACAGCATCTATTCACTGTTTCTCTGCTCAGAGCAGCAAATGACAGGGGAGATCTCCCAACTGCCCCCCACTGTGGGACACTGCGACCCGCAGGTGGGACAGTGGAACAGACCATGAAAAACGGGACTGTCCCGCCAAAATCGGGACAGTTGGGAGGTATGATTTTGTATGTACTATTTTCACGTGTTTACGCTCGCTTGTGTTGTGACATCAATTCATATACAGGGTTTAGATGTTGAAGTAATCTTCTTATACATCTCTAAATATCTACTCAGTATTCAGCTGCCTAGTCTAGTAAGCTTTATTATCACAATAATAAGATCATTTCACAGCTCAGTGATCATGATTCATGTAGCACAAGCAATTATTAGATGGATTCCTATAGCAGAACTATACAGAGAACAACAATACTTATACTGCAACAGGCTGGCATGTTTTATTACATACACTGTAATTTATGTATCTCATAAGAAAAAAATCCACTCTATAGATTGTACATACTGTATTTATTTATATTCAATACACTTGACCACTATGTAATGATAAGATTGCGATATATTGGTGCTAATTTAAAATGTAAATATTAATGTGATCTGATAGGCAATATACAGTATATTTCACAAAATCACCTTAGTAAGTCCCATGTTTCTTCACCATATTTCTCGATCACTAGCGACTTCAAGCAGGTGTTAATAAATCCATACTGGAAGGAAATATATAGTGTAATTACAGAGATATTCAACAGAGTTTATTTAAAAATATAATCAGTGGATGTGCTGAATATAATACAACATACTGTAGGGTATTTTTGTAACATAGCAAAAACAAAATAAATAAAAAAATGTTTGTCCTTTCTGTCAACATAAATAAATAATTAAATAAGTAAACAAATAAATAAAGTAAACACTTCTACACTGAAGGAAACAGAATGATACTGATGTTATTAATGACTATGAATAGTGGCTGAGGGGTGGTATTCATGTGACCGGCGGTCGGGTGACCGACAGTCACATGACCTCCTTCAGCATCCCGACCGCTCACTATCCCGATGGTCGGCATGCCGACCAACAGGGACTATTTCCACTCGTGGGTGTCCACGACACCCATAGAGTGGGAATAGAACCCGTAGCGACCGCAGGTCGCCACCGAGCCCGCAGCGTGGCGAGCGCAGCGTGGCGAGCGCAGCGTGGCAAGCGCAGCGAGCCTGCAAGGGGCTTGCTGCACTCGCCCCTCCCCGCCGGGATCCCGGCGCCGGTAAGCTGACCGGCGGTCTCCTGACCGCCGGTCAGCCGTACTACACCCGTGGCTGAGTAATATCCTGACCATGGCCCTCATTCCGAGTTGTTCGCTCGCTAGCTGCTTTTAGCAGCATTGCACACGCTAGGCCGCCGCCCTCTGGGAGTGTATCTTAGCAGAATAGCGAACAAAAGATTAGCAGAACTGCTACTAAATAATTTTCTGCAGTTTCTGAGTAGCTCCAGACCTACTCCTAGACTGCGATCACCTCAGTCCGTTTAGTTCCTGGTTTGACGTCACAAACACGCCCTGCGTTCGGCCATCCACTCCCCCGTTTCTCCAGCCACTCCTGCGTTTTTACCTGACACGCCTGCGTTTTTTAGCACACTCCCTGAAAACGGCCAGTTTCCGCCCAGAAACACCCACTTCCTGTCAATCACACTCCGATCACTGGAGCGATGAAAAAACGTAGCTCGAGCTTGTGTAAATCTACAAAGTTTTGTGTGAAAGTACTTAGCGCATGCGCGTTGCGTACCATGTGCATGCGCAGAATTGCCATTTTTTCACTTGATCGCTGCGCTGCGAAAATCGGCAACGAGCGATCAACTCAGAATGACAACCCATGTGTAGCTGTCAGGACCATTAATAAGGGTAAGCAAGCTGTCCCATCTCAGAGCCCTGGTGGTGAGAGATCACCGTGGCTGCCATACGGCACATGCATGTGGCTTGCAGATTGTCTGGAACAGCACACTGCAACCAGTATCGCTACTGCAGTGCCATCTGGAGTGTCCATGGGATGCCCCGCGCAGGCGCCCTGCGGCCTGAGGAGCTGAATGGAGCATCCTCAGGACACTCTGGGCAGAGCTCTACTTCCCAGAGGTGCTGACCCCGCCCCCTGGGCATGAGATCACAGGTTTAGGGGCAGAGCTGGCTCAGGGTGCACTGCCGCCTTGTTATGGCACTAGTAGCTGTAACACAGTTGGACACATTTGCACACTGAACGCATATAAGAAAAGCACACCATAAATAACATTCCTACATGCATATTTTGAATCATAAAAAACAACAGCTTTTATAGAAGATGCATTTTAGCATAACAAGTGTATATTTGCACACCTCCCAATGTCATGTTGGGAGGTGTGCAAATATACACTTGTTATGCCTAAAATGCATCTTCTATAAAAGCTGCTGTTTTTCCAGTAGGGACAAAATGCTCTCTATCTAGATTTCCCTCTTAATTTAAGATTGCCATCACCTGTTTTGAACAGGATAATTGATACCAAAGGTGTTTCATCACAGGTGATGGCAATCCTAACTTAAGAAGGAAGTCCAGCAACAGAGCATTTTGTCAATCCTGGAAAGGGTATGTATTCACCTTGCAATAATGTTGATATGTGGCTTTCCAGTGTTAGTAGTACCAGGGGCGCTTTAAGAGAGGAGGAGGCTGGGGTGCAGCCTCCTCCGTTCAGACCCCCTCCTCTCTGCCGGCAGCGCTAAGAGTCTGAGCACTAGAGTGCTCAGAATCTACTGCGCATGCACAGATCTCCGGGAAAATGGCGCGGTGGACATTTTACCAGTGATTTTTGTACTGTGCATGTGCAGAATTCCCTGAAAATGGCCACTGCAACATTTTCACAGAGTTTTAACACAGCTGTGGAATCGGTCAAAGCTTTTTGGCCTCCCAGCATGCAACAGGTCTGTCCATATATCCACGCCTCCTGGCTCAGGCAAATCAGTTGTATTCCAAAGCTCAAGGCATCATAGATAGCCCTAATCAGGCGAGAGGAATACACATACACACCCTTCCGTACAAGAAGGAAGAGGTTAGTGAGTAAAAGGATCCTCAAATCAGGTGCGTCAGGGTGGGATCCCTGTGGACTTAGAAGAAATATTGTTATCAACGGTAAGCTCTTACCATAATGTATATTTCTCCGGCAGGGTCCACAGGTTATCCATAGGATAACAATGGGATTTTCCCAAAGAAATTTAGTGGTGGGGACGCTCCTGACTGGACAGGAGAATTCTTCGCCTGAATTCAGCGTCATGAGAGGCAGAGGTATCCATGGAATAATGTCTAATGAATGTGTTAATGGAAGACCATGTGGCTGCCTGACATATCTGTTCTGCTGAAGCACCACGTTGTGCTGCCCGTGATGGACCTGCCTTACGAGTAGAGTGAGCAGAGACATTAGCAGGAACAGGGAGATAAGCCTGAGAATATGCTTCTGAAATCATCATTCAAAGCCACCTTGCCAGTCTGCTTATCAGCAGGCCATCCTCCTTTGTGAAATCTGTAGAGAATGAAAAGAGAATCTGTCTTTCTGATGGCACTGGTACAATCCACGTAGATCCTTAAGGTACGGACCACGTCCAGCGATGCATCTCCTGCAGAAAGGCCCGGTACCTGGAAAGCCGGGACTACAGTTTCTTCGTTAAGGTGGAATTTAGACACCACCTTGGGAAGATACCCAGACCTAGTTCTGAGAACTGCTTTATCTGGATAAAAAAAATCAGAAATGGGGAACGACATGACAATGCCCCTAAATCTGATACTTTCCTAGCTGACGCCATGGACAGTAGAAAGAGAACTTTAGCTGTCAACGATTTAAGATACACTTTATTAAATGGTTCAAATGGGGCGACTTGAAGGGCCTTTAGGACTAAATTTAAGTCCCAAGGCACTGTAGGAGGAACAAAAGGAGGTTGAATGTGCAGCATTCCCTGGAAAAAAGTACGCACATCATGTAAGTTGGCAATTTTCTTTTGGAACCATACAGTCAATTCTGACACTTGCACTCTCAAGGAAGCCACCTTCAAACCTTTATCCATTCCTGCCTGAAGGAATGCTAGGACCCTGGAAACTCTGAAAGACTTAGGGTCCATGTTCCGTTCATTGCACCAATGAATATAGGTTTGCCATATTCGGTGATAAATTCGAGCTGAGGAAGGTTTCCTCGCTCTGTGCATTGTTTGAATTACCTGTTGTGAGAATCCTCTTGACTTAAATAAGGATAGAGGTTTCAAGAGCCACGCCGTCAAAGACAGTCGATCCAGATGTCTGTGATAACAAGGACCCTGCATCAGTAGATCTGGACGTTGAGGGAGCAGGAGTGGGGCATCCATCGACATTCTCTGCAGATCTGTGTACCAATGCCTTCTGGGCCAAGCCAGAGCTATTAGTATCACGGCACCCTTTCCTTGCTTTATCTTTCTCACCAACTTGGGTAATAGGCTGATTGGAGGAAACACATAAGCCAGATGAAAGTCCCATCTCACTGACAGGGCATCCACAAAGATCGCTCTGGGATCCTTTGTTCTTGAACCGTATGCGAGAACTTTGTTGTTCTGATGGGACGCCATGAGATCTCTCTCTGGCAACCCCACTTGTCTACTAGGGTCTGGAATACCTCCGGGTATAGAGCCCATTCACCTGCCTGAATGGCGTATCGACTGAGAAAATCCGCTTCACAGTTTAGGACTCCCAGAACGAACAATACAGAAAAGGTGGAAGATGAAGTTCTGTCCACTTTAGTATGTGACTTACCTCCTTCATCGCTTTTCGGCTGCAAGTTCCTCCCTGATGGTTGAGGTACGCTACTGCTGTCACATTGTCTGAGTGGATCTGAACTGGTTTTCCCCGAAGACTGTCCTTTGCCCGAATCGGTGCCATGTATATGTCCCGAAGTTCCAATATATTTATTGGCAGGCAACCTTCTTCCTTGGTCCATTTCCCCTGAAAACACAAACTTCCTGACACTACTCCCCAGCCCCGGAGACTGGAATCTCTTGTCAGAATTTCCCAATCTGATATCCAAAAGGGTCTCCCCTTGTCCAGACAGGATGTCTGTATCCACCAGGCTAGTGACCTTCTTACTTCTATCATAAGAACTATAGTCTGCGTTTTTATCATCTGATGCAACCCATTCCATTTGGCAAGAATCAGATGCTGCAGAGGCCTTGAGTGGAACTGTGCATACTCCACCATGTCGAACGTTGACACCATCAATCCCATCACATGCATTGCTGCGTGAATGGAAACCTTTTGACTGTGTAGCAAGTCCTGAATCCTTGACTGGACCTTGGATATCTTGTTCAGAGGTAAGATTACTCTCTGAAGACTTGAATCCAGTACAGCCCCCAAGTGAGTCATCCACTGTGACGGAACAAGAGACGATTTTGCTCAATTTATGAGCCACCCGTGCCTTTGCAGACACGTTATTGTCTGTTACAGATGACATAGGAGCAATTCCTACAACTGTGCCAGGATTAAAAGATCGTCGTGGTATGGAAAAATTATTATCCCCTGCTGGCGGAGATAAGCTGCCATTACCACCATAATCTTGGTAAATATTCTGGGGGCTGTGGCTAACCCAAAAGGTAGGGCCTGGAACTGAAAATGCTGTTCAAGGATAGCGAACCTGAGAAAGCACTGATGGAACAGTGCTATAGGAACATGCAGGTAAGCATACTGTATATCCAGGGATACCATATAATCCCCTGGCTCCATGGCCAAAATGATGGAACGTAAAGTTTCCATATGAAACCGAGGTACCCAAATGTATTTGTTCGGCACTTTGAGATTGAGAATGGGTTACTGAACTAGAAACAGGTTGGAGTAAAAACCCTGTCCTCATTGCACAGGAGGAACTGGAATGACTTCTCCTGACTGAAGCAATTTCTGAACTGCCTCTTGCAAAGCTCTGGCTTTCGTCTCTACCCGAGATGGGCTGGTACAAAAAAACCTTCGAGGAGGGTGCTTCTTGAAGGCAAAAGCATAACTTAAAGATACTGCTTTCTGCACCCAGGCATCTGTTGTAGACTGCTGCCAGATCTGTGCAAACTGAAGAAGTCGGCCCCCCACCTTGGAATCCCCCAGGTGGAGGCCCGCACCATCAAGCTGATGGCTTATTATCTGTTTTACCACCCGGTCCTCTGGTAGCCCAATGCTTTTTAGTCTTACCAGACTTGTTGTATTGGGACTGCCTGCCATCACTTTTTCCTTTAGCTTTTCCTTGAGACCGAAAGGGCTGAAAAGCCAGAACTTTAGGTTTGAAATTGTATGTGGAGGAAAACTTTACCTTCTTGGAGTCAAAGATTACAAAACCTTCTTAGATTCTGAATCAGCTTTGCATGTACGTAGCCAAACTGCTCTGCAAGCAGCGATAGTTGAAGCTGATGCCCTAGAGGCAATAGTACCCATATCCAATGCTGCTTCTTCCAAGAACATTGCCGCCTGTTTTATATGTGCTATATGGGATTTTTGTGCTCTAGATTCTATTGAAAAATCCCCCTCCAATGCCTCAGCCCAGGCAGCTACTGCCTTTGCCATCCAAGCTGAAGTCATGGCTGGCCTTATGACTGCCCCAGACAGGGGAAAAATTGTTCTTAAAAAACCATCCACTCTCCTATCCTTGACATCATTTAATGATTTTGAAAGCAAAGGTAATGTAGATTTTCGCACTAATTGAATCACATGCATATCTACTTTAGGAGCCACCTTCCTTTTTAAACAATCCCCAGCTGGAGGAGGATAATTGGAATTCCATTTCTTAGGAATTCTAAACTTCTTTTTGGGCGTAGCCCAAGCCTCTTCCATGATTTCCGTCAGCTGATCTGACCCTGGAAACTCAGTCTTAACTATTTTGGGACGTTTAAACACAGGTGCCTTGGTTTTTAACACAGGCTCTGCTGAATCCTCTAAGGAAAGAATGGCTTTCATTGCTTTAATTAACTCAGCTATAACCACTGAGCGGAGACCTTCCTCCTCCTCTTTGTATGCCGAAGCAGAGTTTATTGAGCTTTCATCCTCTGATGAATCCTCATCTGAAACATGTGTAGCCTGTGAGGCTGAAGATTGACTTACCACCGGCTTGTCAGCCTGTTTTGTTTGAGAGGCAGCTGCTGGAAGTGATAAACCACAGGTGGGAAGCTGCATGTAAGGATTAATCATGTAACCTATCCATGGTACAGGAGCTGGAGGAAGTATCCGTTCAGCTATACTGGATAATGTCTGTGCAAACATAGCCCAAGGTGGATCAACCTAAATCTGCCTTGTATTTTTCAAGAGACCCTGGTGAAAGCTACAGTAAATCACTTTACACACAAACCATCCTGAACCAGATTCTGAGAGGTTAACACAGCTTTGCAAGACAAACATGATATGAGTGTTGGTGTTGCTGTGACTGTATCTTCCTCACCTTTGCCGCTTTTAGACATGATAAATAATCAACACTTCCACAGTGTACTACACAATTTGTGACTGTAATCACTTTAAACTTTTTAAAGTGACCTACAATCCGATCCTACCCATGCACCAGCATTGAGGATCGGAATAAACAAAACTGACAGAAATATAGTAAAGTCAGCAATCACACTAGCAGTTAGTCACATGTTATACATTAGTATAATAAGCAATATGAGCACATCATCAACTACAAATACATTTCAAGTATGTAAGAGAACATATTACTGAATCATGTTTAAACAGATCTAATGCATTCAGACGCATAGTGAAAGAAACAATAGTAATAGTATACAGACTCATATGCAATAGGCACTTATCTAACTATTCGTACTCAAAAAGGTAGATAGTGTCGAAGTCAAAAATATTACATACACACCACATACAAACTCCAAACAGATGTGTCTCGGTGCATACGCATACACGCAGCGTGCACAGAGATATATGGTAGCATATGCATTCACACTGACAAGCCACAAAGATATATTCAACACATATTCATACAACACATAAATTACACATAGACAAAACATATCAAGCACTAGACATTATAATGTATTCATATAATAGAGTGTAACATCAGATATATATGTATTATTGGAATGGAACAAGATAAACATGCCATGCTTGGTGTCAAAATGATCAGGGGAATGAGTGTGTTAATTTGATAGCAATATAGATTGTAGCACATTGCAATGATTAGTTATGATTAAATGTATGAAAATGAAGCCACAATTCTAAAGTGAACAAAGAACTTCCTGAAAGACAGCATGGCTAATCCCTATGATGGCATCTTCAAGGCTGGACGTTGCTTGCATATGAACTGACCAAAAAAAACATCATGAATGAGAGACCTCCCTCCACTGGACCAATAACAGAAGACTCAGTCCCAGACATGTACTTCCCCCAATACACAGTATATAGGTATTTCCCCTCACCCAAGAAGTTCTGTTTTTGTTGCTGTTGAGGCAGATTCAAAGATGGAGAGGACTATGCATTGAGGGACAGGGTAAAGTATGCTGGCTGTAATTGATCCTTATGTAACTACAACTGCTTCTTGTGTAATTGTAACTCTGTAACCATATATATACTGTACATATGTTATTTTGTATGCATACCCTTTTAATACCAAATATATACATCTGTGAGCGTTGGACCTCAGCTTACAATGTGTGCGTGTGCTTGCTTTCTCTTAAGGGATGTAGTGTTTGCGACATACAGCATAAATTTATCGTATATGGTAATAAGATGCGCCATTCGTCCGCAGCATATATTAACGCCGTCATTTTAAATATTTATTAGAAATAATCTGAAATTTACAATAGAGACTTAGTGCTGTATTACCCGTACTCAGTAGAGTGGTATACAGGGAGACTCGCCTCACTTCCAGACCGATCAATACATTAGCAAACGCTGAGTGGATCCAGATACTACTAGTGTACACTGCCGCTCCATGAACCTATAGTGAACACAGGCGTTCAGTGAATACAGATGCACCAGTCACACAGCCGCCTATGCTGCGACTGGGTCCCCTTCGTGTACAGTGTCTGAGACGGAAGCGGGAAACAGTTCATGGTGAGAGACTCGGAGGAAACTGGTCATGAACTGGAGGGAGGGGCAACCAGGAGAGCATCTGACTCCCCACTGCTGACATCAACCCTAGGGATCGCGGCCTCATACTATTCCTGGAGCCTCTGATCCCTAAGGCCTAGAGCTGGTGCACCCAAGGTGGCAGCCGCGTCAGCGACTGTTTGGTAGTCTCCTCCCAAAACAGTGTGGCTGTGTCTGTATTCCCCTTCTAAGTGGAACCGATGCCTTACCTTCTCCCCGTGCTCCGGCCAGAGCCTGGTAATGTCTGCTGGACCTGCTAGTATATCCGACACAGATGCCTGCCGAAACAGCACTGTACTTGTGGATAACCGGTGGAGAGTTGTTGGAGCGACTCTTTCTAAGGTACGTATAAGACACTTTTTAGAAAGATCACTAAAGAAAAAATAGTAAGACTATAAAAATAAAATAAGAAAGCTTAGGGCTGCTAAAAACCAGCAGCCCTCTGACCATGGTCCGGCTCCTGCCGCACCAAATAAAAAACTGATTTGCATGAGCCAGGAGGAGGGGATTTATGGACGGACCCGTTGCATGCTGGAAGGCCGAAAAGCTTTGACCGATTGGTGCAAATCCACTGTCACTTCATCATATCCCAATGTTATCCTGTGGATAACCTGTGGACCGTGACGGAAAAAGTCATTATTATCATTGTGTATATTTGCACTGGCTGCTCAGTACTCTCAAGAGATAGTCCAGGTAAAACACACTTCTTGAGATACAGCTACATCTAGGTGTGAGAAATGAAACTGCCAATTCTATATTGTATGGGCATATTGCCTGCCCCTGTTAGATTTCTACATGCTTAAGGTAACGCAAGTTAGTTATATACATCAGGGCCGAAACCAGGAGTTTTGTCATCTGGGGCAAGCCATTAACTTGGCACCCCCCCTCAAGCATCACATGATCTCAAAGCGCCGCCCGTACACACACTGTGAACAGGAGCCAGATTGCATCGACCCGGCTCCAGTTCGCACAGCACAGTTTGCCGGGTTGAACCCGTGTTCAACCCTGCAAGCTACCTGAGTTGGAATACCAGGTCAATCGACCCGGATTATTCCAACTGGGCCCTTTTACACCAACCAACAACATGGGTTATGCGTATCCACGTTCAATAACCCGTGTTACTAGCTGGCGGTGTAAAAGGGGTATACAATAATAACCCATACATTGATACATACACGAAAATTACACACTTATACAAATACATATTGTCACACACCTAAAAACATACACGCACACATACATTCACTCACATACATACATATAATCACACACCTGTATAAATACGAGTGTAGTAGGTCTGACCGGCGGTCAGGAGACCGCTGGTCAGCATACTGACGCTGGAATCCCGGCAGCATACCGACGCCGGGATCCCGGCGGGGAGGGGCACGTGCAGCTTGCCACGCTGTGGGCTCGGTGGCGATCTGCAGTCGCCACAGGTTCTATTCCCACTTTATGGGTGTCGTGGACACCCACGAGTGGAAATAGTCCCTGTTGGTCGGCATGCCGACCATCGGGATAGTGAGGGGGCAGGATGTCGGTGGAGGTCATGTGACCATCACATGAATACCACCCATAAATACATATATAGTGACACATATACATACAGTGACATACAAGCACACATACAGCTATGTAGTCACACACCTATTCACATACAGTCACACACAAGCAAACATTTATACACACACATATAGAAGTCACACCACATACAGTGCCCTTCCCTGAGTCATACTCACTGTTTTGGCCATGCTGATGCTCACATCCCCTCCATTCTCCCATGCTGCTCTGGCAACTGGCAAGGCACTGTGTACAGTACAGTGCCGTTTTGCCCCACCCTCTTTTCAGACCTCAGATACTATATCTTCTTAGTTTAGAGTGCACTGCTATGATTAATGGCAGTGGGGGGAAGAAGGGGGTGGGGAAAGGCTGGGGTAACTCGTCCCCTGCCTGTGCCCCCTCAATCCTGTTCTGCCGATCACTGCAAAGATGAAACTGAAAGTAAACTACAGCTCCTGGCAGCATGGGCTGCTGGGAGATGTAGTTTATGTTCAGTTTCATCTCGACCGCTGCTGCATAGGGAGGCGAGCGTTAGGGGGGATCAGCGCCCTCTCCAATCAGGCGCCCACGTCACATGCCCCCCTAGCCACCCCCACCCCCCTAGTTACGGCCATGTATACAGTCCACATAGTGATGTGTGCATACACATCTTGGTTAGCATGGGGCCCAATTAAGGTTTGTGGTTGCTCCTTGGCATCTAACTTGTGAGGGCCACTACCAATAAAACTGTCAATATGATATGATGGCAATGGCAACGTTATTAAAAAGTATAATA